>NC_142795.1:5952394-6170737 GCF_049724085.1 Artemia sp. Qi Xiang Cuo | reverse complement strand
CTTCGATTAAAAGTGCCCTGGTCTAAAGGAAAAAATAATAAGTAACACATTGCTCTTATATGCCCCCAGGGCATAACTTAAAACCCTTGACCTGAGGGCTGTTGGGGAGTGTCCTCCTCAAACACATAAATTCCATCTGGAAATCAACTACGCCGAACAAAATGGCTAACTCAAAATTTTTATTGGATGTTTGGGGAAATGGTGGGCTTGGAAGGCGTTTTTATATGCCTTCCAATCACTTTTGACTATAAAAAGGGCACTTCCATTTCCATTTCCAATCGAATGAGCCGTTTTTGAACTTTCTACGACAACGCTTTCTATAAAAACATTATATGCCCCCAGGGCATAACTTACAACCCTTTTTCTGAGGGCTCTGGGGGGGTTGTCATCCTTAAAGACCTAATTTCCAGAACTTTCAACTACGTTGAACAAAACGGCTATCAAAAAATTTTTATTGGATGTGTTTGATGAAAAGGTGGGCGTGAGAGGGGGGTTAGTTGCCCTCCAATAATGTTCGACTATTAAATAGGGCGCTAGCCCTTTGAATTTCCAATCGAATGAACCTTTTTTGAAGCTTCTACGACATCGCTTTCTATAAAAAACTTATATGCCCTCAGGGCATTACTTACAACCTTTGCCCTGAGGGCTGGGAGGGAGTGCCCTCCTCAAAAACATAATTTCTATGAGGAAATCAAATACGTTGAACAAAATGGCTATCCCAAAATTTTGATTGGATGTGCTTGGAGAAATGGTGGGCGTGGAAGGGATATTAGTTGCCTTCCAATCACTTTCGACTATTAAAAAGGGGATTAGCCGTTCCAATTTCCAATTGAATGAACCCTTTTCCAAGTTTCTACGACCCTTTTCCAACTCCTTCGATGCGAAGTGCCTTGGTATGGTAGAAAAAAAAATAATACATTGTGCCAACATCGTTCTTTGCTTAGGCAGCGCTATAACTTTAACGTTTATAGAAAGCGTTGTCTATAACAACGCTTTCTATAAACCTTATATGCCTCCAGGGTATAACTTACAACCCTTGCCCCGAGGGCTCTCAGGGGGCTATCATCCTCAAACACCTGATTTCTAAAATTTTTAACTACGTTGAACAAAATGGCTCTCTCAAAATTTTGATTGGATGTGTTTGGATAAATGGTGGGCGTAAGGGGGGGGGGGGGTTAGCTACCCTCAAATCACTTTAGACAATTAAAAAGGGCTCTAGCCCTTTGAAATTCCAATCGAATGAGCCCTTTTTCAAGTTTCTACGACAAAGATTTCAATGAAAACCTTATATGCCCCCAGGAGATAACTTGTAACCCTTGCCCTGAAGACTTTGGGGGGAGTTTCATGCTCAAAGGCATAATTTTCAGAACTTCCAACTACGTTGAACAAAATGGCTATCTCAATATTTTGATTGGATGTGTTTCGGGAAATGGTGGGCGTTGAAGGGAGGTTAGTTGCCCTCCAATCACTTTCGATTATTAAAATGGGCACTAGCCCTTTAAATTTCCAATCGAAAGAGCCTTTTTTGAAGTTTCTATGTCAAGGCTTTCTATGAAAACATTATATGCCCCCAGGGCATAACTTAAAACCCTTCCCCTGAGGGCTGCGGGGGAGTTTCCTCCTCAAAAACCTAATTTCTATCTGGAAATCAACTACAGTGAACAAAATGGCTATCTCAAAATTTTGATTGGATTTACTTCGGGAAATGGTGGGCGTGGAAAGGGTGTTAGCTGCCTTCCGATCGCTTTTAACTATTAAAAAGGGCACTAGCTATTTCAATTTACAATTGAATGAGCCCTTTTTGAAGTTTCTACGACAACGCTTTCTATAAAAACCTTATATGCCCCCAGGGCATAACTTACATTTTTGGAGTTTTTACAACAACGGTTTCTATGAAAACCTTATTTGCCCCCAGGGCAAATAAGGTTGTATGTTTGTTGTATGTGTTTGGGGAAATGGTGGGCATGAATGGGGAGTTAGTTGCGTTCCAATCAATTTTGACTATTAAAAAGGGCACTAGCCCTTTGAATTTCCAATCGAATGCACCCTTTTTCAAGTTTCTAGGACAAAGCTTTCAATAAAAACCTTATATGCCCCCAGGGCATAACTTGTAACTCTTGCCTTGAGGACTCTGAGGGGGTTACCATCCTCAAAAACCTAATTTTGCAGAACTTTCAACTACGTTGATCAAAATGGCTATCTCGAAATTTTATTGGATGTTTCGATCAATTTCCAATCAAATGAGCCCTTTTTGAAGTTTCTACGACAACGCTTTCTTTGAAAACCTTAATTGCCCCCAGGGCATAACTTATAACCCTTGACCTGAGGGCTGTGGTTGGATTTTCATTCTCAAAGACCTAGTTTCCAGAACTTTCAACTACGTTGAACAAAATGGCTATCTCAAAATTTTAATTTGGATGTGTTTGTATAAATGGTGAGTATGAGAGGGGGGTTAGTTACCCTCCAATCACTTTTGACTATTAAAAAGGGCACTAGCCATTTCAATTACCAATTGAATGATCCTTTTCTGAAGTTTTTATGATAACACTTTCTCTGTATACCTTATATGTCCCCAGGGCGTAGCTTACCCTTGCCCTGAGGGCTGTGGTTGGGTTGTCATCCTCAAAGAAATAGATTTCATAACTTTTAATTACGTTGAAAAAAATAGCTATCATAACACTTTTATTGGCTGTGGTTGGGGAACTGGTGGGCGTGAGAGGGGTGTCAATTTCCCTCTATTCACTTTTAACTATTAAAAAGGGCACTATTCCTTTGAATTTCCAATCGAATGAGCCTTTTTTGAAGTTTCTACGACAAAGCTTTCTATACAAACCTTATATGCCCCCAGGGCAAAACTTGCAACCCTTGCCCTGAGGGCTCTGGGGAGAGTGTCCTCCTCAAAAACATAATTTCTATCTGGAAATCTACTCTGCTGAATCAAATGGCTATCTCAAATTTTTGATTGGATTTGTTGGGGAAATGGTGGGCGTGGAAGGGGTTTTAGCTGCCTTCCAATCACTTTCGACTATTAAAAAGGGCATTAGCCATTCCAATTTCCAATTGAATGAGCCCTTTTCGAAGTTTATTCGACAACTCCTTCGATACGAAGTGCCCTGGTATGGAAGAAAAAGAAGAAGAAAAAATAATACATTTTGCCAACATCGTTCTTTACTTAGGCAGCGCAACTTGCGCTGCCTATTATAAGAAGCTTTTGTAAAGTACAAAAAACTTTAGGGTGGAGAGTTAGGTATCGAGAAGGGGGTAGGCCCCCTTTTGTACATAATAATTTCTGTTTGTTTTAAGTTACATTATTGCTTCTTACTTTCATTAAAAAAAAACTTGTATTTTGTTTATTCACTTTTAAGATTCAGCCGTAATGTGTCATTCCCTCGGCCATCTCATCCCTGTGTTTTAGTTTCCTGCGTATTTCATCGCAGAATTTTTATTATTTTTTTTTTAATTTTCATCTTGGACTGAGCATTATCAGTTTTCGTCTTTCAAGTGACTTAGTATGTCTTGAAGCGGCAAAATATTTGGAATTTAGAGGACTGCAAATTGTTCTTAACTGTATATTTTTTCTTCCTCATAAAACGACCTCACAATATCATTTATTAACAAAAGAACTGAACTACTTGAATGTATGATATCATTGAAAGAGCTGCGACAGTTTTAATTTGTTTCGGATTTCGCGTACTAAATACTGGAAGAAAATACTTTCAATCGTTATGTGTTTTTTTTTTTTTAACGCAGATGTAAACTTTTGGTCTTGGTTGCAAAAGTTTAAGAATATACTTTTAATTCATGGCGTCTTAGAAATATTCTTAACTTAGAATCTCTTTGAGATTCCGTTGTAGCTACCCCGCTTTTTTTCGGATTCAGGGTAATTTGGGCTTTTGGTCCAACTTTCACCGAATCTCAAAAATTTTGCTTTTACATGCAAAATCCTCTTGCTTTTACATGCATTCTAGCTTCCATTGTATAAACCTTGTCCTGTTCAAAGTCTCCAAACCATGTCTAACTTAAATGCCATAAGGTATTTGCAAGAAGTGGTTGTCTGCTGTTTTTTTTTCTTCTTCTATTTAAACAGCAGGCGGGCTTTTCAGTGATACTATTTAGCCCTTTTCCTTTTGCTTCACTCTGTGGGCTACAGAGCTACTGGCTTGATTGCCTCATGATTATTAAATATTTTCTGATATCTTTCAGTAGATCTTTTGAGTTTAGGAGTTCAATTATGAGTTGATATAGGTCGATTTCTATGCTCTGTGTGCAGGTATAGTTGGCTAGGCTCTTGGCTGATAGTGAGATTTTGTGGTGTTTGAAGCATTTTAACAGTTTGCAAAGCAAGGTATGTTGTGCAGACGTCACCATATTACATTCAAATAGGCAATGGTCAATTGTTTCATTATTCATATTACAATGCCTGCAAAGAGGGGACAGGGGAATTGAACCACTTGAATTAGAAAACTTATACGAGAATGCACGAAAATTTAGTCCATTTGTTCCAGAACGAATTCTATGATAGATTTTAGAAAGATACTTATTGGGAAAGGGGGAAAGGATAGGATTATTCTTATTAAAATTAGTATCTGATAGTCTCCATCGGTAAATTTCTCTAGTCGGGATGGTTCTTCCACTTGGCTGGTCAATAGTTATAGCATTTTTTGCTATTTCATCAACCTGATGATTACAACTTATACCAGAGTGGCTAGGAATATACTGAAAATAAGTTTTTATGCCACTTGAAGCAAGATTATCTATAATACTGAGACAATGATAAGTGTCAATGTCTAACATATACTGAGGAGCTGAGGCCTCTCTTCTTCTTTTCCAAATGAACTGAACCGAGCTTCTTCTGTGTTCTGCTGCATACGAATAACCAAAGTTTTTTCACTAATGTGACAAACACTGGGTTGAAAGGTGTGGTATCACAAAAAGACAAACTCGGAGGGAAGCAAAAACTATCATTTATTGAAAAACAAGAGATTAAAAAGTCTGAAAAAAGATTTTTTATCCTTCAGTTTTTTTTAGTGTTGTTGCTTGCGTCTTGTTTTCTTCAAATTGAAGTGTGTCATTATGTAGTAGTTGCCCTTGGAGTTTTAAAGGGCTTTAACAGACTCTTATGTTTGTTCGGATTTGAGTGATATGTCACTTGGGGTGTTTTGAACAGATTTAAGACTCCTCCCTAATAAGAAAAATCAGCGTCCACCAGAAACGGCGCTGCACTACCGTTTCCTAAAAATCAGCCATTTGCTACCAGAAAGAAAACCGGTGCGACGTTTGGGTCTAGCAATAGCTACTACTGTGGTGCGAACAGTTTAAAACTAACAAAAGGTTAAAATAAAATGAGCATCGGGGAATGTCTTTTTGCGTATTTGCTGAGGCTGCAATCTAACATTTTAACATTTTTCTTTAGTTTTAGAGCGCGTCCAGACTCTCAACTTTCCAGGAAATAGAACGGAGAACTGGGAGTGTAGACGAGCTTTCTGGTCCTTCTTTTTCGTTTCCAAGATAGGTCGATCTAGAGGCCATAAAATAGAAAATCGGGAAAAATGATAATAATAATGATTTTATTAACCCATTCAAAAAAAATTACATACAAAATGCATGAATGGAGCAAAAGAGATATAATAGAAAAAAGAAAAAAAATACACTAATGCAACAAACTCACACAACACATGGAAACAATCAATTAACAACAAATAACTATTAAAATAAAGAGTAACTCAAGGAATAATTGCCAAATTTAGGCTATAAGATGGATCTAAAGGCCTCCGCAACTTGGCTTGATTTTTCAAAATGGCTGCAACTGGCTCCGCAGCGCCATACTTATTACTTAAAAATGAATTTTTGGCCCATAGGGGAACATTCAATAGAGACTTTAAAAATTTATAGAATGTAGAACGAAGTTTTCTCTTATCCGTTAAAGAAAAAACATTCCAAAACGGAGCCAGTGCTAAAACATGGGGCATTACTAGTGCATTATATAGTCTAGCCAGAATTCGGCGATTATATTTTACCTTCTTCTTCTTCTATTTAACAGCAGGCGGGCTTTTCAGTAGTAATATTTAGCCCTTTTCCTTTTGCTTTGCTCTGTAGGCTACAGGGCTACTGGCTTGATTGCCTCATATTTATTAGATATATTCAGATATCTTTCAGTAGATCTTTCGACTCTAGGAGTTCAATTATGAGATGATAGAAGTTGATTTCTATTCTCTTTGTGCAGATATAGTTGGATAGGCTCTTGGCTGATAGTGAGATTTTGTGGTGTTTGAATCATTTTAACAGTTTACAAAGCAAGGTATGTTGTGCAGACGTCAGCATATTACATTCAAAAAGGCAATGGTCAATTGTTTCATTATTCATATTACAATGCCTGCAACTAGGGGACAGGGGAATTGAACCCCTTGAATTAGAAAACTTATACGAAAATGCAAGAAAATTTAGTCCATTTGTTCCAGAACGAATTCTATGGTAAATTTTAGAAAAATACTTATTGGGAAAGGGGGAAAGGATAGGATTATTCTTATTAATATCTGATATTCTCCATCGGTAAATATCTCTTATCGGGATTGGTCTCCCATTTGGCTGGTCAATATTTATAGCATTTTTTGCTATTTCATCAACCTGATGATTACCACTTATGCCAGAGTGGCTAGGAATATATTGAAAATAAGTTCTTATGCCACTTGAAGCTAGTTTATCTATAATACGGAGACAATGATAAGTGTCAATGTCCAAATTATAATGAGGAGCTCAGGCCAGCAAGTAAAGGCCTGATAAAGAGTCGGAGTAAACTCTAATATTCTTCGAACTTACAACTAACGTTGCTTTTCTTTAAGGTGTTTTAATGTCATGACTATGGCATTTAACTCATCAAACGTTATAGATTCATTATTATATAATCTCTCGCCCATTGCAATTTTCGGGTGAGGAAGGAAAGCACCACTTGTTACCTTCTCATTCATTTTTGACACATCAACAAATATTTGGAAGTGGTTTTTATAGGTAATTGCATTAAGTTCAGCAAATTTTTTCTAGACAAAAGCAATGGGGGTTAAATCTTTATTCCACTTTGAGAAATCAGTATTTATCATGAGAACTGACCAATTCCATGGAGGGATTGGGGGAAAGTAGGTGCAATAGACTTAGCCGGTACGGGGAACTTCTTCTGAATATTGGCATACTCATCTGCAATGCCCCTTTGTTGAAGCAAGAGTTCCATACGCTTTCCTTGCTTCTTCTGAAAAATTACAAAGTAGGCCAGCGCGAGTACAAATTATATCTGAGCTTATTGGCAGTCCTAATTACATGATGGAACTAGACCCTATAACTTGCTGATTTCCAAATTTACAAACAGCATCAGAGTAATCACCATTAAAAACAATAAACTCACTTTGACTAGAATTAAATGACAGGCCAATCCCTCCATACTTTTCATTACGAATATCAAAATTCTCTTTTCAATACTAGTTAAAGATCTACTTATATTAAGAATATCGTCTGCATAATGTAATAACGTTAAATTTACACCATGAAATATAAAACTTCGTTTAGCATACTTTTGCGCTTCTATAATGCTTGTATTATAAAGTAGAGGCGATGATATTATACCCTGCCTTAATACCCATCTTCACTTGGACTATATGGGAAGATAATACTGGACCCTCATTTGACGGTATATTAACTTGTACTTGAAGATTTTTATACATACGAGGCATGTTTTTTAAGTAAGTACCGTTTTACGATTACGCCGCCACAGTGCTACGGTCGCCGTTCTGCGCATGCGCGCTGGTTACCTACATCTCTTGTCTACGCACTGACGCAATTACAGTCTGATTTTTAATTGTATACGTTGTTTACTGAGTATTTAAGATGCCTCCGACAATCGTGAGTCCCGCCGATTGTGAAGTACGGGCGGTTATACGATTTCTTAGTGCTAAAGGCGTAAAACCGATCGATATTCATCGTGAGATCTGTGAAGTTTACGGACTAAACTATATGAGTGATGGAATGGTAAGGAAATGGGTGAGAATCAAAACAACAATCCATGGAATGGCGACATTCATCATCAGCCAAAAAAGTGAAATTTAAGCAAGCAATTTCTGTCCGGGAAATTTCACTTTTTTGGGTGATGATGAATGTCGCCATTCCATGGATTGTTGTTTTGATTCTCACCCGTTTCCTTACCATTCCATCGCTCATAATGTTTTGTCCGTAAACTTCACAGATCTCACGATGAATATCGATCGGTTTTACGCCTTTAGCACTAAGAAATCGTATAACCGCCCGTACTTCACAATCGGCGGGACTCACGATTGTCGGAGGCATCTTAAACACTCAGAAAACAACGTATACAATTAAAAATCAGACTGTAATGGCGTCAGTGCGTAGACAAGAGATGTAGGTAACCAGCGCGCATGCGCAGAACGGCAACAGTAGCACTGTGGCGGCGTAATCGTAAAACGGTACTTACTTAAAAAACATGCATCGTATTTCTAAATGCTAATATCACAGACTGGTCAACCCCGCGCTTAAGAGCCGACAGGAGTAGCTGGGAATGAATCCCCGAATCGAAAACTTGGCGCTCGTCGTGATTTGCGAGTATAAATCTCTCATTTAAGTCATGTGCTTCTGCCATTACATTAGTAAGAATATAATGCACATGCTCGCGGCTAACCCCTTTTTTGAAACCAAACTGGGAGTCGGGAGTAGACCACTTACCTATGAGCATATCCACTACAAGTAGTTCCATTAATTTACATAAAACTGGTGACACTGTTATAGGACAGTACGATAAATATTCAGATGGATTTTTCCCCTTTTTTCATATCGGTGCCATTACCCCCCTACAAAATAATTGTGGAACAAGACCGGAGTTAAAGACCATCTGTAACAGTAGCTGCAGATGACAAAGTAATTTAAAAATAGAACAAACAAGATTAGAAATACCTACAACAAAACTGTACCTAGACCTACACAATATAAAACATTTATCAAGGTCCCCATTAAACTTATCCTCGAGCACAGGACCAGGGGGTGAGATTTCAGCCGTAAAGTGAGATAACCAATCATATTCATTTGGAGGAGTAGTTTCAGACTTTATAATACTACTTTTTATGTGTATAATGCTACTTTTAGTGTGTACTGCTTTTCCGAAAAAAGTGACGGAAAAAGATCAATAAATTTACAGATGGTTTAGAACAGAAGAGACTAGATTCCTATTTCAAGTTTTCCGTCCCAGTTTTCCCAAAAAAATGGATGGTTTTGACAAACTATTAGTGATTAAAGACGGATGCGAATGCCAAATATCTGCTACTAACCTTTATATTTAATTTTAAGGACTGTATTGGCCACTGCATTGGGGAAAAGAGGTCTAGAGGTATCACTTCCCCTTTTTACATTTTTTGTACAAATTTCAGTGTAAAGTGTACCCTGAAATGTAAAGTTTAGCTACAAGGCGTTTACAAGAAAAGTGGTAAGAAGTTAATTGGTTCTATAAATTGAGGATTTGGTCAAAACAGTAACGAAAGTAATCATTTTGCAGGCATCAAAATTCATCAAGAGTTTCACCCCATTTCAGTAGAAGGACACCGCAAAAAACCACTTTTCAGTCGACCGGCACTGCTTTATGATTCCGGTCCAGTGGCAAAACTACAATTTAAAATTTTAGCTTAATTTCGCACCAAATTTCGAATACTTTGCCACATGTTGTGCAATGGCTACAACAGATACGTTTAAGGTAAAAATAAAGTTACTTTGAAAGTATGGTACGAATCGTATGTACGTCTGCTTACGTAAATTGTAAAGTAGCCTATCTAAATTCTGTGGTAAAATTCAAGTCTATGGGCTCTTCTGAAGGAAACAGTAGGCTAGGAGAACAAAAGAGTATAAGGTTAGACTACCATTTGATTCCCCAATATAGCCTACGCTCCAAATATTTTAGTTGCTCATATGATATAACAATATTTGTTATCATATTTGTTTATATGATATAACAAAATCATATGGTAACATTAAAGATAGATATCTCCATAGAAGAAAAAGGTAAAATTCTACTTTAGCTACTTTTGGCTATCATGGGAAGGGGTTAGGTTAGGAAAATGAAACTTTCAGGAAACTCTAAAAAAAGAATTGGTAAATATTTCACTGTTCATATTTTTGTATTAGGCCTACTAGTAAAGTGAACATACCACTTGATGCCTTTTTTATGCTCTTTCCAAATATTATAACCACTTTTGCAGCAAATCAATTCTACCCCCACCCCTGTATATACCATTTCAGAGTATATATTTGCACATTAGGCAGGTGAGGGTAAAGTTTAAATTACCTCTCATTGAATAAGAAATAAACTTGACCCCCCTCCCCTAATATGCAAATATATACCCTAGATTGGTATATATAGGGGTGGGGATAAAATTCATTTGTGGCAGAAGTAATCATTATATTTATAAAGAGCATAAAAAAGGCATTGAGTAGTATATTCACTTTATTTGAAAGTCAATAATATAAACAGCAAAATATTTACCAAAGAATTTTGATAACAACTCATACAGGCTAATTAAAGAATTAGACTGGTAAATGTTGAATAATTCATATAGATGAACTACAAACAAAGTGGACATACCACTTGATGCCTTTTATATGCTCTTTCTGAATATGATTATCATTTTTGGCAAACATTGAATTTTCACCTAACCTAATGTTTATAACTTTACCCAAATATATAGCTCATATTATATATTTCCCATGCAATTATTGATTCTTGAATTTGTCACTTTCAACTTAATTATGGGCAAATTGGTTTTAACAATAGTGATGCTAATAGAGATACATAAGCTGTATTTAAAATAAGAGAAAGGGGTATCATATTTGAGGGTCCATAAAGAGTTTAAAATTGAACTTGTGCCAAAAATGCTTTTTATATTTGGAAAGAGTATAAAAAAGGGTGTCAAGTAGTATTTTCACTTTATTTGTAGGTCATTTATGTGAATTATTCAATATCTAGCATCAGCTTATTATATTGATTTGAAATATATAAAATTCATTTGGGTTTTGATCCAAATTAGGGGTTTGAGAAGGAAACATGTTGAGAAAATAATTCTTACTTCACAGTATGCAGAATTATTGTAGCTAATGTATTTTGCATGGAGCCCTGCTATACTTTACCTCAAACCCCCCTAATGCTCAAACATAATGGATTCTGCTACCCATGACTCTTGTTTTTCTGGTTCTTGATTTGTTACAGTTGATGCAGTTTACAGGTTCATGGGTTGAAACAAGAGATATGTTTGGAAGAATATATTAGAAATATTTAATTTTAGCTATAGATTTGCATATTTGGGGGTGGGGGTAAATTATAACAGAGCTGCATGTAAAATGTGTTAGCTACAACTTTCCTGTATATTATGAAGTTAGATTTGTTTTCTTAACATGTTTCCTTGTCAATAGCCACTAATCCAGACCTAAATTTTCATTAAGTTTAATGTTACCCATTAAAAGCTACAAGCCTAAGAAATCTCTTCTGATTTCAAAAAATAGGAAAACATCCCAAAAACCCAAGCAATCTCAATGAATATTAAACCATCAGATAATCCTACTATAGTAGTTTCAAGTTCCTAGCTTCAAAAACATGGAATTCTGAATTTTTTACAAGACAAAAAATCAGAGATAGGCCTAGCATGTGTTTTTTTGTTGTTTTTTTTATGCCCAGGGTGATTGTAATTGGGTGTGTTTGTGGAAAAGGTGGGCGTGAGAGGGGAGTTAGTTGGCCTCCAATCACTTTTTTTGACTATTAAAAAGAGCACTAGTCCTTTGCGTTTCCAATCAAATGAGACATTCTTGACATTTATACGATAAAGTTCTTTATAAAAACCTTAAATACTTACAGAGCATATCTTTTATAGTGGTTTATTATGATTGTGGAGGGAGTTTCCTGATTAGAGATGCAACAACTGGATTTTTCAACGACGTTGAACGAAATAGCTCGATCATAAATTCGATCAGACATGTTTGGGGTATTGTTGGACGTGAAATGGGTGTTAGTTGCCCTCCAATCACTTTTGACTATTAAAAAGGACACTAGCCATTGCAATTTCCAATTGAATGAGCCCGTTTTGAAGTTTCTACAACAACACTTTCTATGAAAACCTTATATGCACCCAGGGCATAAAATATAACCCTCTCCCTGAGGGCTGTGGGTGGGTTGTGATCCTCAAAGACCTAATTTTCAGAACTTTTCAACTACGTTGAACAAAATGGCCATCTCAAAATTTTGATTGGATGTGTTTGGGGAAAAGGTGGGTGTGAGAGGGGGGTTATTTGCCCTCCAATCACTTTCGACTATTAAGAAGGGCATTAGCCCTTTGAATTTCCAATCAAATGAGGTCTCTTTGAAGTTTCTACAACAACGCTTTCTATAAAATCTTATGTGCCCCCAGGGCGTAACTTGCAACCCTTGCCATGAGGGCTGTGGGGGAGCGTCCTCCTCAAAAACATAATTTCTATCTGGAAATAAACTATGCTGAACAAAGTGGCTATCTCAAAATTTTGATTGGACGTGTTTGGGGAAATGGTGGGTGTAGAAGCCACTCCAATTTCCAATCAAATGGGCCCTTTTTGAAGTTTCTACAACAACTCCTTTGATATGAAGTTCCCTGGTCTAAAGGAAAAAAAAATTGTGCCATCAATGTTCTTTACTTAGGTAGCACTATGGCACTGCCTATGTTTAAGACTGACCAAAGGGTTGATGCCCCCCCCCCACACCTCATATTTTCTCGAAATGCAGCTGATGGAAATTTTGATATGGCCATTTGTTGTCTTAGAAATTTCAAAGAGCTCATTTGATTGAAAATTGAAAGGGCCAGTGCCCTTTTTGATAGTCGAAAGTGATTTCAGGGCAACTAACCCCCCTCCTATGCCTACCATTTTTCCAAACCCATCCAATCCAAATTTTTAGATAGCCATTTTGTTCAACGTAATTCAAATTATGTCTCGTAATTATGGAATAATGGTCGGAAATTATGTCATTGAGGATGACACCCCCCAGAGCCCTCAGGGCAAGGGTTGTAAGTTATGTCCTGAGAGTATATGAGGTATATACTATATTTGAAGAATCCCCTATGAGAGCACTTGATAATCTAATGTCAGTTATTCTACCCATTTTTGATAGTGAGTGTCCTATTAAGGTAATGAAAGTGAAGAAACAGGAACCCCGTAAGCCATGGATAACAAGTAAAATACTGGAAGAAAGAAAGCTAAGGATTGAGCTTTCAAAGATATCTAGATGATAAAAGTGATGTTTCCTATGAATTGTTAAAAAAACAGCGCAATTTAGTGAACAAATTGCATTGCAAAGCTATGGTCGAATATTACAATGGAAAGTTTTCAAATTGTAAAGGAAATATGAAAGAAACATGGAAACTAATAAATGAAGTGACCAATGGGAATGCTGAAATTGGAAGGAATGAAGTACAACTTGAAGGGTTTGCCTCTGATGATAAGTCTGGAATTGCAAATGAATTTGGTAATTTTTTCTCCAATATTGGTATTATAGTGCAAAATAGTGTAAAAAAAAAAGATGTCAACAGATTCAAGAATACATTATATGTGATAATAGAGGTGAGAGTTTTGAATTAGCCTTTGATCTGTGTACAAGTGATGAACTGCTTAAAATAATAAAATCTCTGAAATCAAATTCTGTGGGAGTGGACGGATTATCTCTTTGAGCTTTTAAGGCAATAATGCATTATATTCTACCGTGTCTGATTTTTATTATAAACCTGTCACTTGAAAATGGCATTTTTCCTGACCACTAAATGTTGCGAAAGTGATATAACTTCATAAAGGTGGCCCTTAAAAGGAAATTGAGAGTTGGAGATTGATTTTGATCCTTCCACTGTTTTCGAAATTATTAGAAAAAGTTGTTCATAAACGTCTATATTGTTTCCTACAGACTAATGATTTGCTTAGTGAGACCCAATTCGGATTTTGCAAAGGGCACTCAATGAAGAATGCTTTGCATCAACTTATAGAATCAATCAACAGTGGTATGGACAGAGGTGAAACACCTTTGTCTATATTTATAGATATTTGCAAAGCATTTGATACAGTTGATTTTCAAACTCTGCTTAGTCGGATGGCATTGTTATGTATACGCTATAAGAGCGTAAAGTGGTTTTAAAGTTATTTCAGACGGGGACACCAAAAAGTATAATTTAGATGTGTGTACTCATCATCATTTTCAATGATATGTGGCGGAACAGGAGAATCAGTGTTAAGTCCCCTGCTTTACTTTATCTATGTTGATCTCGTGCGTTCTTATTTGAAAGATGTGTGTCTTAATTCGTTTGCCGATGATACCGTTTTAACTGTGTTTGCCTCATCTGTGAAGGACCTGGTGAAAAAAGCGAATCTCACATTGGAAAGGCTGGAGATTTCACTTCATTAACTCTATTGTGTGTAAATGTTAGCAAGACACTTTTAATGACGTTTTGTAGAGTTGGTACACCACTGGATGTGTTTGGCCAGGTAACTTTATGGGGTAATCTAGTTCAGCAAGTTGATCATCTCCACTACCTTGATTTTTATCTTGATTGCCATCTGGCATGGAAGTGTCACAGTGATGCAATTTCATCAAAAATTGCCCGCGGGGTAGGAATACTTCAACGTCTGCAGCACTTTCTCCCTCAAAGAATACTTTTAACTATATATTATTCGTTGGGTTGTCCACATTTCTCTTAAGGTTGCCTTCTATGGAGCAGCAGCTTCTTGTGAAGCTATAGACGAAGGAAAATCTCCCAAAGTAGATTTATCAGAACAATTGGGAAGCGTGTCCAGATCATACCTTACATCTGTGCCTATTCTAGGCTCCTGAACCTACTTAATATCGATCAGATAGGAGATTACCAAGCTGCAGTATTTGTGTTTCAGTGTAAGAATGGTTTAACCCCTGATGTTTTTAAGAATTTTTACCAAATTAATAGTAACCTACACAATTATGGAACTAGGCAAAATGATAATGTAGTTGTTGATTTATGTCGTGGTACCAGGTCTTCATTTTCAATAAAACACCTGGGTCCATCAGTATGGAATGAGCTACCATTGATCATTAGAGCGGCAGAAGATATACCTCAATTTAAAAAGACTTAAAAAGATTATTTTTTTTTGGGGGGGGGGAATTCGTTAAATTTTATTATTGTTGGTAGGTTGGGTAGGGGAGGAAGAAGAGCTGAAGAGGTAAGGGTGGGCTGGGAACGTAACGGTGGGTAGGAGCTAAGATAAGATTGGCAGGGTGGGGGAGGGGAGATGGAGTTGATTATAGTGAGTGATGGAGACTGGATTGGTTATTATTATTTTTCTTTTATATTTTATTTATGTATTATCATTTTTAATTCAGTTATTTATTTATTTTCTATATTTTTTTTTTAACTATTATTATTATTATTTTTATATATATATATATAGGATATAGTTTATCTATTTTTGGTTTATTTATAATAGTTTTAATCAAATAGTTGAGGTTTATGTAAATATTGAGTTAATAGGTAAGTAGTTATGTGGAGTTTCGCGCGATCACAAACCTTCGTAGGTTTTCTCCAGCGTGAAAGTGTTGTTTAATTTATTCTTTTGTTTATGAATGTGGATTAATAAACTTATATAAAAAAAAACTTATATATATATATATATAAATGATGATCTTATAAACTTCTGAGGTGGGTACACTGGATTGGTACTCAGAAGTTCTAATGCCCTTTTTAATATTCAAATTGATCAATGGGTGGATACCCCACACACACACCTCGTATTTTCCCGAAATGCATCTGATAAAAATTTTGAGATGGCCGTTTGTTGTCCAAAAAACTTCATAAACAGCTCATTTGTTTGGAAATTGAAAGAACCAGTGCCCTTTGTAATAGTCGAAAGTGATTGGAGGGCAACTAACCCCCCTCTCCTGCCCACCATTTCCCTAAACACATCCTATCAAAATTTTGGGATAGCCATTTTGTTCAACATAATTGAAAGACCGGACATTATGGTTTTGAAGATGACAACCCCCCTACCCCAAAGCCGTAAGGGCAAGGTAAGTTATGCCTTGGGGGCATATAAGGTATATATAGAAAGAGTGATCGCACAATCTTCGAAGGGGGCTCGTTGGATTGATAAATCAGAAGTTCTAGTGCTGTTTTTAAGATTCTCTAAAGTCAAATAATCTTCCAAGCTTAAAACTACAACAAATCACTATCAACAAATAAATGAAACTCAAAACCAACAGAAATTACAATAAATAGCCGAGTCAAACTCAAAACAAGCAAAAATTAGCATGAATAGGGCCTGATAACCCACATGCCTTCTCAAGACCAGAACACAATTTGTGCTTTACTGAAAACAGAATACGCGTGAAATGCTTTTACCTTTCTTACTTTCATAAATGAAAAATTATCAAAACCTTAATGAAGAAATGTCAGTATATGTCAATTTAACTGACAATCCAAGATCATTTGTTCGTTTTTTTTTTTTTCAGTAAAGTGCAAATCGTGTTCTGGTCTTCAGAATGTAGGGGGGATTATCGGCTCCAATGATTTTATTTTCTACTTATTTTGAGTTTAAAGCGGCTAATTATTGTAATTTCTGTTCGTTTTGAGTTCTGTTTATTTATTGATAGTGATTTATGTTAGTTTTACGCTTGGAAGATTATTTGACTTTATTTTTGCTCATTTTTGGCTTAATGGAGTTCTTTACGTTTCTTTGAAAAACGTGTCTTGTAGAATTTTTTTTTTTTTTAATTAATTCCCTTAAAAAATTATATTGGCTTCTCCAGTTTCCTCACCCAAGTTAAATGAAGGCTGTATTCCAAGTTGTAAAGCATAGTAGCCTTAATATAGAAGATACTTGAAGTGATATCCACCGGAAACGGTTGTGAAGTAACTACTAGCTTATTAGGTTTATAAGGCTGTTATCTTCATGATTTTTAATTGTATTCATTACTCTTTCAGAATAATTTAGTCTAATAATGCTTTCAAAATGTTTCAAACTAATATTGATAATGATAAACTGGATTTAGACTCTCCATCTTTCACTACTGCAACAAACCCGTTATTAGGTGACCTTTAAAATGAGTTTTTGTCTGGGAAGCGGGGGGAGGGGGATCCAGTGGCGTAATTTTGCCAAAATCTTGGGGGGGGGGCGCAAATTAGAGCCAGTTTTCCCAAATCAAGTAAAAATTTGAGTGAAAAATGAGTCATTTAGTGCCATAAAGGCAGATATACTAAAGAAAAATAACCTGTTTCTCTGGCTGCTTGAATTATGCAGGCCTATCTTAGTTTTCACAGATTTTTTGCAGAAAATAAATTTCAGCTTGGGGAGTAAACTTGGGTCTGGAGAGGGTAGTTGCCTCCCTCCTCGCTGCCATATAGCAAATTACGCCCCTGGGGGGGGGATCTACTTTAACGAGCATCATAATAAGATAGTTGCAGAATAATAAATAATCTAAAGCAAACCTGGCAGCTTCAAAAATTACCAGTCAACATGGTCAAAGTTTGATTTAGCTATCAATTGTCTATTGTTTTCGCTGAAATACTAATAGAAGAAATAAATGGTGATGAAATAGGTATTCTTTTAAAACATTAAGAATAAGTTTTTGTCTTTATTCTAAGACAATGTTTTAAGAAGGCTGGACTAGTATTTTAAATGTTTTAAACAACTGGAAAACACGTTGTTCAAAAATTTGGTCCTTGGTAAAGTATAAATGACTATTTTAGACAGGCATGGGGTGGGCTGCAGCTTAACTCATATTGCAGTGGTGGCAATTAACGAAAGTATGGGGGGTAAATAAATTCTGCAAAATCGTAGGAAAGGGGGGCATTTTCTTTTTTTTTCAGTGAAAATACAAGAAAAGGACATTTTTCAATGGAAATACCTGCTTTTCCTAAATATAGGAGGTAAGCAAGGAAGAGGCAGTGGGAATTTGTCCCTCCCCCAGTTGACAACACTGTTTGGAGCAGTTTTTACTTGTTCATGTTTTGACTTCATTATTCCTTTTTAATTTCTGCATCTGTAAATCATGTGTAATATATGACTTAATGTATATCTTATTTCTGATTTGTTATATTTTGTATTTCCATTTCTTATATCTTATTTCTTATATTTTCAGTATTTCTAATTTCTTATTTCTAATTTCGGCGTGTGAAAGTCATGTGTAATTCTGCATGTGTAATGTATGACTTAATGTACTTTATCCCCAATGCATATCTTATTTCTAATATATGATTTTAACAATCTACTCATTATACTTTGCCTTATCATATCTTCATGTATCAACAAGCCAAATCTTTGGATTTTCTCTAAAACACAGTTGTAGTCTTCAAAATTGGTAATGTATTTTCTTCCAGTTTTCTTTGTATCTCCCAAGGTCACATGTCTGGGGTATTCTTGTCAGTGTTCCAATCCAACTTAACTATGCTAATATTGACTTAACTATATATTTAAACAAATAATTAATTAAATATTGTAGGTCTTAAAGGCTCCACAAGACTTTCATCTTGATCCAAATCTGTTCGTTGAGGAAATTGAATTCGAACTTGCTGGTCATAAATTTACATTAGAGGTAAGTAAAAATCGATATTTGCTAGTTTTGTTACTGTTAGCAAGGAAACAGACTTTTTAAGACGATTGTTAACTGTGGTAATTACAATATTGTCTTGATTTACTTTACTGTACTTCTAAAATGATACAGAAGGATTAGCACGTACTACTAGGCTTTCTAAACTTTTTTTTATCATGTTATTTTTTCAGTATAAAGGGATTTATTCATAAACAATAAAATAACAAAACCCAAAGCAAAGTTTGTGAAGGTAAATAATCAGCTCACTAGGCCTCAATATATATTAACTTATGCAAGCTGACGACAACCAACATGCCAACCAAAGAAAAAAAAACAAAACAAAAAAACAAACAGACCATTCTGGACCTTCCATGTTCAATCCATCAAATCAAAAAAATCATGCAAATCATTCTAATTTAACAAGTGAAGAAATCATAAAACACTTGACCCACCTTTTTTTTAAACCTTAAAACAATGGTCTTTCAGCCGCCTTTGGAACTCATTTGGTTTTGATTCTTGCATAAAATTACGTGACAAGCTATTCCAGCCACTAGGGTGAACATGACAAACAGAAAACTTTGATCGAGTAGTTAACTACTCTAGGACTTGTAAGTTGACTTTAACTTCTTCTGCGATCAGGACTTGCCAAAATTTTGCTTTTTAGCCACCTTTAGTATCTCCCCACCAGGGGGTGGTTCAATATCAATGGCTAGGTTTAGAAATCCAAGGTCACTTATATCTGGAGGATCAGCAGGTAGCGTTCCATTTAGCAACTTTATGAAACGCGTCACTGAGGCTTCATTTACTTTGTCAGAATCAGTAAGAATTTGTCCAATCTCATCATTGATGGGTCTGTCTGTCATTGAACGTATTCCAGCTCTCTCATTGGCGATGCGGCATACTAACTGAGACCAATCCTGTCTAGCAGCTTTTTCAGCCTTCTCAGCTTTCAGTTCAAGGCTACGACGCTTGTCAGCGCGGACGCTTTTCTTGGTAGTCTTATCAAGTATAGCGCATTCCAGTTTGAGGGATCGGCTTGAATTGTGGGACAGGGTATTGAGAAGTGCTTTCATCTTGTCGGACCTCTCTCCGATCAGGTTCCAGAAGTCAGCGGAGGTCTAATGTACCTTCGGCGGCTTTTTCAGGCCAAGGATTTCTTTGGTGACTGTTAGGTTGGCCTGCTAGGTATCCTAGCTGTCTTCGGGTCTTCTTTGCTCAGTTGACTGAGGGCTTTAAATCTCTTGGTATGCTTCAATGAAAACTGTGACCGAATTCATCAATAGTTAGGTTTTCCGCACTCGCAGAGCCGCTGCGCCGCCTTGTTGTCTTCACCTATTCTTGGGCCGACAGCGTAACTCTGATTTTGGCAACGATTCAGCTATGGTCAGTGAAGATATCAGTATCTTTGATCACGTGTAAATCTCACAGCGATGTCTGCTACTTTTTACTTATTAGAGAGTGGTTGGTCTGGTTTGTCGTACCTCCTCCAGGTGAAGTCTAGAAGTACTTGTGGATATTTTTATTCGCGAAGAGAGTGCCACCAACAACCAAGGCATTGGACTGAGCCATTTCTGTCAGCAACTCTCCGTTTTGGTTGCGTTCTCCATGCTCGTGGTTGACCAGGACTTCGACGCTATAGTTTCCATCGCTGCAAACCTTTGCATTGAAATCCCCTGTGACAGAGAGGATGTCATGTCTGGGTATATCTTTGAGTGCAATTCGTTATAGAATGTTTCTTTTTGTTATGTCTGGCTTCATTAGTGGGCCTATGAAAATCCTCTCATATGAATCAGAGGATAAATTATAACACCGGGTTTGCATTTCTTTCCTGATGCGATGGTATTTGTTCATAATATATACGAAAAAAGAAATAAAACAAACAATTTTGTGAAGAAAAAAATGAAGATAATCGGGTCATCAGAGGAGCAGCGGGAAAGACTTATTCAAGTCTTAGCGGATGATTTCGATTGCTTTTCAAAGTCACAGCTGAACTTCCGTTTCAGAGAATAGGGGAAAGATCTGTGTTTGCCGAACTTTACTTATGGTTTCTGATTTCCAGAAAAAAAGGTCCATTTGAGCGAAAACAGTGAAGTTTAATATGATGTTTAGATTTGTAGTTTAATTTACCTTGAAATATGAATAAAAATTTAATTTATTGAAAATTTTCGTATTTTTCTCTTATGAATTTTATGTAAAACACTGACTTGTTGTTTAATATTTGTATTTGTTTATTTGCGTTTTTTTCAGTATATTTTTTAATGTGCTTTAAATAATCCACTAATAATTTCTTCATTGTATTAAAAAGTTTTTCCATCTCTTGTTTTTTTTTTTTTTTTTTTTTTTTTTTTTTTAGAATCCTCGTTTGTCCTACCACTTTACGCAGACAAAGGAGGGAAGAGCAGTCGGGTCCCACCCTCCTGGAAGAGGACTAGTCAACGAGGCAACTCTGTTCATTGTAATTAATAAGAGAACCTTTGACTTTGGGGATATTCCTGTTCCTGTTTGCGTAAGTATCTAAATACAAGCAGAAATTATATTAGTTCCTTTATACTTTAATCGCTGAAATGTAAATACAGGCTCTATTCCAACATTTTATGACATTATCCTAGAGGCGTTTTTTTTTTTAAATCACCGTTTATCCCTGGATAATTAAAACTTCCTGGTTTATACTGCTACTATTATGAATACAATTCTAATTAACTTAATCAATTTATTTCGTTTATTGAATTATTCATTTATTATTGTTGTACAAAAGACGAAGTTAGTGATAAAATATTGGCATTATTTTCCTCAGCTTTTCTTGATAAAATATTGATATTTTTGACAAAATATAATACTATCGAGAATATTGTTTGATAAAATAATGAATTTTTCCCCCTCAGTTTTTCTTGAAAAAAAATTATAAGTTCTTTCTTACTGTTAGCCTTATTCTAGTCCGAATTAGCCCCGACCTGGTAGATAACATTTTCAGTAACATTGGCTTCTTTGTATTAGACATAGATCGAATAAAAAATCCCCATAACGTAACACAGAACCCTTTAAAACTAAGTTTTTAAAGCCTATCAGAGTCAACATAGTAACGGGGATTTAGTACAGCGCCATGCCTCTCATGTGTTTTATTTTCTCTCAGCCACTTCATATAGAATGGATGGTCATAGAAACTTGCAGAAGGCTCATTTTATCAGAAATTGGCAGTTCTGATGTCCGTTTTAAGGATTGAAGGGCAGTGTTTGCACCATCCTATGCCCTTCTCTACCCCAAAAATACCGTGTAACTCTTCATTGTAGTGGTTCAAAATTGAAATATTTGTTTTCCTGAAAATGGTCGAGAAAAAAAATGTGTCTTCAGGCGGTGTTGTTCCAAGCAGCCAAAGGAGAAAGATAGCAAAATTTAAAATGGTTCATGTTTCATAGAAACATCATGGTTGCGGTGGAAGCTACAATAAAAATCGCGTTTAAAAAACTGGCAAATGGGAAAAAATGGCCATTCCTAGCAGACTCACAAATGGTAACTATTATCTAAATTAGTCTTAATAGTAACTAAATAAAAAGATTAGTTTTTTCAAGTGAAAGTAAGGAGCAACGTTAAAACTTAAAACGAAAAGAATTATTCCGTACGTGAAAGAGGTTGCGCCCTCTTCAATACCTCGCTATTTACGCTAAAGTTTTTCAGTACTTTTAAAAAGGTTTCTGATTCTTATTAAGCGACCCTTTTGCTTCATCAGTCGTTTTTAAAGAATTTGGACAAAAAGCCAAACTTTAGCGTAAAAAGTGGGGTATTGAGGATGGGGTATCACTTTAATATATGGAATAATTTCTGTTCGTTTTAAGTATTAACGTTGCTCCTTACTTTCTGTTTAAAAAACTTGTTTTTTTATTTGATTTTTCTGATCGCTTTTCAATTATTGCCGGGAAATCTGCCTCTCTTTCCATGGAAAATTTCCCCTCCCCCGCAAAAATTCATCCATGGAAAGTTCCGCCCGTGTAAAATACTCCCCCCCCCCCGAGAAATTACCCCGGACAAACCCATCCTCGCTGCAAATTCCCCCCAGAAAATGTCTTACGGACGATTCCGCCTGAAAAATTCTCCTTACTATAATTCCATTTGAGAAAAGACCGGTTACTTATTATTTCAGTTTTTTTAAAGTCATCCCAGACCCCCCCCCAATGTGGAACATTTCCCGGTAAATCCTCCCCTCCCCGAATGGAAAGTTTCTCCAGTGACAAATTTTCCCATGTGGGATATCTCCTGATGATAATTCTCCCATGAAAAATTTCTGCCGCAGAATACCCCCTCTCCCTCCATAGAAAAACCTCTAAGAGAATTCCAACCCCGCTTAAACCCCCCCCCCCCCCCTAGAACATCTCCACGTGTAAAATTAAGTCACCAAAGAGGAAGCAAGATAAATAAACCGAATTTCGTAAGTGAATTCTGGGACCTCCCCCTTGTAAAATTTTTCCAGGAAAGCTCACTCCTGGAACCCCCCCCCCCCCCCCGAACAAAAATTCTCCCCGTAGAAACTTCCTCCCCCTGAAAAATGTATGTATACTTCCCATTAACGAGTAGGTCCCTATATGCAAACAATGGGCAAATTTCAAAACTTGCAGCCCGTGGGGGGGTCATAACTTGCAGGGTTGTGTGGGGTCATGTCATCCCCGATATCATATTAATTGGATCCTTCAATTGTAAGAAACAAAATGGCTATCTAAAAATTATGATCAGACCACTTTGGGGAAAAAACGGCGTGGAAGGGGGGCTATTTGCCTTCCAATCTTTTCGGTCACTTAAAAAGGGCAAGACGATCTCAGTGCAAAACAATCTCAGTGCAAAATGATCTGGTGTAAAACGATCTGATTCGAAGATCCAGACTGACTCGAGGAAAAACGAAGAAAGTCCTAAAATGTCGCAAAAAGATCTTGACTCGATACAGAAGTTTCGATGCATAAAACGGTGTATCTGGCGCATAAGCGAGCTAAATCGACACTCTCTGTGAAAATAAGCTTTGTATGTAATTAAGCTGTAGGTCTACATTTGTGTTGTTTGAAAGTCGGTTAAGTTCGAGTTGGAGGCAAGAGTGAGCTAAATCTGGAATGGGTGCACATTGGGCTCAATCCTGACTCAGTGCAAGAGTGAGTTAAATCCTAGCCGGATTTATGCTTCCTCCAATACCAACTTTTTTGTAAAAAAAACCATTTAGGTAGATGCTTTTAAGTCTAAAATTATTTTCCGTGCTATCTTTGGTTGGAGGTGTAAAGTATAGCCCCTCCCCTCTCTCCGCCGCTAAATTTTCTGCAGAAATATAAGTAGCTTTTCTCTGGTCGTTCTTTAAAATTATGGGGCAAGTACTTGAAACAAATGGGACATGATAATCGTAAATTTCAAAGACTTATCCTCCCTTTCCAACCTTTGCACAAAAAAGGTCACATGTGCTTGTAACTCATGGAACGGTGACGGATTTTCATAGGCTCACGGCACTGACAAATTTCGATTGCTCGATCACTTCTTTAGCAAGTAAGCCCAGAAATTATCAGTCTCAGGAGATCAATCTGAGATGATCCAATCAAAAATCTTCAAGTCCTTGCTTTTTGGTCTACCATACTATTGTCTGCTGACTGTTAGCTCAGAAGAGTCGCTATCTCGCACCTAGGACATAGTTGTTTCTTAATAAGTTCTATGTATCCTTAAGGTTGGACCTCATTATAATTTTTACTGTGTTACTGGATAAACTAATACGGTCTATTACCCTTCTAGTTATTACTACTACTACTAACAACTCACCGCAGCACCAAGCCGCCTGAGGCCAACACAGCTACGCACGTTCCTCCTCCAACCCAATCTATCCAAAACCTCCCTTTTTATACCCGACCACGAAGTTCCAATTTCCTTTAAATCTTTCTTTATGACGTCCTCCCACCCCAGACGAGAACGACCTGCTTTCCGTTTAGCTCCAGACGGTTGGCCGAAAAGAATAATCTTCGGCAATCTCTCATCCTTCATCCGAACAACGTGCCCTAACCACCTCAACCTTTCTTTCATTATAGCCCTAGAGAGCGGTATTGAACCACATTTTTCATATAGCCTATTGCTTGAAACACGGTCAGTCAGCCGGGTACCCAGAACAATCCTTAAGCAATTTCTCTGGAAAACATCTAGCAAATCTTCCTCCGTTTTCAGAGCGCCCATGCTTCATATCCATATTTGACCACTGTCATCACTGTAGCTTCTAATGTTCTAATCTTGGTTTGCAGACTTATTTTTCTATTCTTCCAGACTTTTTTTTTAACTGTGAAAAAACACCCTGAGGCTTGGCTATTCTATTTTTAACATCTTCACTGCTCCCACCTTCTTTACTAATAATACTACCAAGGTAAGTGAAGCTGCCCACCTAATCAATCTTTTCATTACCCAACGTCACCTTTTCATCTTCACTTGTTCCTAGCCTTAGTGACTTAGTCTTCCTAACATTAATTTTCAAACCAATTCTAGCATCCTGAACCCGCAAAACGTCTAAAACTTCATTCATTTTGCTCACACTTTCATCTAGGATGCTTAGATCATCAGCATAATCCAAGTCCAGGAGACTTTTTCCTCCCCATTTGATTCCGTGGTCTCCCATTGCTTTTCCTGTGCTCCTTAAAACAAAGTCCTTCAAAATAATCCATATAAAGGGGGATAGAACACAACCCTGCTTAACTCCTGATTTAATACACAACCAGCTGCTAACCTCATGTCCTACCGTAACTGCAAGCAGTGGTATTGCCGTAAATAACAGCAATCAATTTAATCTGTTCGTCTGTTTTTAATGTTTAACTTTAATGTTTTTAGTGTATTTGTAAACCATGCAATTATAAGACCGTTGCTAAATATCTTCTATCAACAGAATCGAACGCTTACTCATAATCTATAAAACTGAGGACCAAAGGTGTTTGACGATTCTGTCACCTGTCAACCATTAGTCCAAGAGTAAAATTTTAGTCGATGCATCCTCTACCTTTTCTCAAATCACGCTGCTCTTCTCTTAAAACTTTTTCTTATGTATCTCTCAGTCTAAAAAGTATCATATTACTAATTAATCTACTACCTACAGAGACCAGACTAATCCCTTGATAATTACCGCACCCACTTTTATCACCTTTCTTTCAAAGTGGCTTAATTAAGGTTTTCCTAAAATCTTTAGGTACTTCCCGTTTTTCAAAAATCATATTCATCATCTTCAGTAACTTATTTATAGCCTCAGAGCCACCATATTTAAGAAACTCATTTACAACCCTATCAGCACCTGGAGCCTTATTATTCTTTAATCCTTTTAGTACTGTTGCTAATTCCTCCTCACAAAACAAATCTTCCTTCACATCCAAGGTATCACCAACTTTTTCATTTTCCTCTATATCTTTTCCTGCAGCTCTATCTCGGTTAAGCAAGTTCTCAAAATGTTCGGCCCATCTCTCTTTAGTTTTTTCCTTATCGCTAATTGCGACCCCATTCCTATCTTTAACTGGGACAAGTCCGGATTGAGTACTCCCTCTCAATTTGTTAACGTGCCAGTACAATATTTTACTATTATGCCGTCTAGCTGCATCTTCCAGATCCTCGGGAATTTTATCCATGGCCTCCGCTTCACATCTCCTTAGTTCATATTTTAATGCTTTCTCCACTTTCTTTACATTCCTTTTGTTTTCATATGATCTATCACTCTGATAATTCTTGTACAAGTCCTTCCTCCTTTCTATTAAAGATAAAGCTTTTTCACTTTATATTCTTAGCTGCAGTTCTAGCTTTCTTCCCTAATACACCTTCAGCAACTTCACAAATTATTTTTCTAAAATTATTCCAACCATCTTCCACATTATCAAATTTTAAACTCTAAAATTTAGTATTCAACTGTTCCTGGAAATTTTCTCTTAAATTCTCATCCTGGAGTCTATCAGCATCATAACTTCCCGAGAGATTGTTACCCTTCCGATATTTCAGCTTTAAATTAACCCTTGACACTACCAGATGGTGATCTATACTTTTAATGTCAAATAACGGTACTCCTATATACCCTAGTATCTTATATTGATCCTACGAGTCTTCGGTTTACTATAAAATAATCAGTAAGGTTTGTTGTCTTACCAACAGGTGAATACTATGTTAGTTTATGAGCCATTTTATGACCAAACACCGTATTGGTTATAACTAGATTGTTATACCTACAAAATGCAAAAGCCTGTATCCATTACTGTTTTCTGTTCCTACACCAAAATTACTTAGGCTGGGATACCACCTATACCTGTTTCTACCAACCTGGGCGTTAAAATCTCCCAGTAATAACATCATATTTCTACCTGGGACCCTGTCTATTTGCTCCTGTAACTGTAAGTAAAATTCATCTGAGTCACTAGTATCTCTGTCAGTCGGTTCTACAGGGGCGTCTTCTACTATAATTGATACCCTGAACTTTCTAGTCATAAAATGAGCAATTATTATTCTAATACTAATACCTTTCCATCCTAAACAAGACATAGCAGCTTCCTCATTCATCATGAGCCCTACTCCCTGTCCATGTACTCCATCCTTCCTGCCTGAGTAAATAAATTCTATATCATCTAAATTCATGCTTCCTACCCCTGGGATATGAGTTTCTGAAACTCCTAAAATCCACTCCCCTAATGTCAATAACCCTTTTTTATTCTTCTCGAAAATAAATTATTATGTAAACATAGAAATATATTTTCGGTACATTCAATTCGCATTTTATGATCACCGAATATCATTTCTCCAACAGAACTAATTTTCGTCGTTAAGATAACTTAAAAATTTTGTTCAAAGAAATAATCCTTAAAAACAAAGAATATTTTGTAAACAGAAATAAATTTGTTTAAAGGCAACAAAACAACTATCCTTTAATAAAGTAAATAGCTTCAGAAAAATAGGATATGCAAAGATTCTTTGGATGAAAAGACTGATTATTATTCTTCTATTTTCCATGGTGCCCACTGCATTACAGGATAGACTCAGAAATCATAATAGAACCAGAAATCATATGACGATTTACAACTGAAATCATTTTTATTTAATTCATAAAAGGATAGTTTTGCTGTCTTAGAAAAAAAAGTAGTTCTGCTGGAGATACAATAATCTATGATCATAAAATGCGAAATGAATGTAACAAAAATACGATTGATTTAAATCATTAAAAGATAGTTTTTTTTTATATTGAAAACGAGCATGGATTAGTTAAATAGAAATTCTGCTCAAAGTAAGAACAAAGTTGAACATTAAAACAAGAAACAGTTTTAAAGCTATTTAATAATTTTTTTTTCAAATTATTAGTAGGGGGCAACTGTCCCCCTCCCCTCATCATATGAAGGTTTACAACTGTATATGAATGAAAAATCTCTTCCCTATTCCCTCTTAATTTTATAGTAAAAAGATTATTGAAAACCATTGCACGAAATTACGGCTGATGAAAAATTTTGACTGAATATTCAATTTTTGCCAAAAATTTTTATCACAATTCAACATTTTAGTTTTTAAGCTGACAATTATAAGTTGACTTACACATCTTCTAGCAATGAACAGAAAGTAAAGAGTTACATTCTAACCTACAATGAACAGAAATAAAGTCAAATCAATTCATACTTAAAACTAACAGAAATGACCATTAATAAACGAATAGAAATTTAAAATAATTTTTCGCTTAGAATTAAGACGGCAACAAACTACCTAAATATGAGCGAGCTGTCGCCTCTATAAATTCCTTGAAGGCTAGAGTGTCATTTGCGCTTTAATGAAACCAAATTGCTTTGACAATATTTTTTTTTTTTTCATTATGCCATTACAAAGTTGTAGACGATTTAAATTGTCGAGAATGTTCTTTTTTTATGCATGACCATATTTGAAACAATCAGTTCAGCCTCATTAGTATATAATCACAATATTGAATAAATTTTCATCAACGGTTTCGTCTTCTTAAATCTATTCCTGTCAAATGTATAGGAATCAGTTCCTGATTATTTCCTGATGCTTCCTGATGCTGCAGCTAACTAAGTGGTTAAAAATCAAAATTGGCATTCACTTTATACATTAGTCTGCAATATAAAAAAAAATATATTTGAACTAAAAGTGAAAATTAGTGACAAAAAAGTAGCATTTTGATATGTAATACTAAATCAGTCACAAATATATTTATTCCGAATTTTTTTTTTCGAACTTGATATGTACTCATTTTTTTTCTTTATAAAGCGCAAACGACTCTTGCGTTTTGGGAGTTTCACATGCCGTCAGCCCCCATCTTCTTCCTGGCAGGTTTTGTTTGTTTTAGTTTAAACTTGATTGTTTTAATTTCTATTGGTTTTAGCATCGAATTTTCATTCTGGGTTTTATTTATTTATTCCTTGTAATTTCTAATCGTTTTCAATTTTACTTGATTATTCTTTTTGGTTTTTTTTTCGTTTTAGTTTTTATTTAATGATTCCTATCAAGCTGTGTACCAAAGAGCATGGGTAAGAGTGAAAACTGGTGTTAATGTCGGCAAAAAACATCAACGCAATCTAGTGTTTGGCGACATTTGGGATTTTTTCAAGCTTTGTAATCGTTTGTCTGTTATGAAATAAAGGGCTAGGCACACGTAGCTGATTTCTGGAACCGATTTCAGCAAGGGTGTATTCCACGTCGAGTGATTCTAATTAATGATGCTAAGACGTGGGGCCAAGCGACGGTTTTGTGGTGATTTATCATCATTAATTACATTCTAGACAAGGAATCTACTAGGGCTTTAGAGGCGTAGGCAAGTAAATAATCATATTTAAAGGTTAGTTTAAATTATTCATAATAAATGATGATTAATCACCGAAAAACGCCTCTTAGCATCATTAATTATAATCACTCGACGTGGAATATACCCTTGCTGAAATCGGTTCCTTAAATCAGCTACATGTGCCTAGCCCTTAAGATCAAACACTTGTTACTACCACTAACTTACCAATTACACAAATTAAATTAATTATTCTCATTCTTACACTGAATGTTACCAAACGCTAGATGGCGTTAATGTTTTCTTTTGTCGACACTAGTGCCAGTTTCCACTCTTGTAAATTACCCACACTCTTTGCTGTGTACTCTTGGGCAAGTACTATTGATCCCTGTTTTATTTTAGGACAGGGCTGCCGCAGGTGATGACATACCTGGATTCTTTCGAATCAATGGAAAGGATATTCTGATTAGAAAACATTTAGTTGTACGAAAAAACTATCCTGTTTTCTTCAAGAGTAAAATTTTGTTCAGAGCTGTGAATGATCAGCTAATGTCACGTGTAAGTATGTATACATATATCGTTTGTGCCTTTTATTGCTTCCACTTCAAAACATTTGCCATTGCATCCGGTTTCCTCATGAACTCTTGTTCATCATGACAGTTGTGCAAGCTCTTCAGTTTTTTTTTTTTAACTTGAGCTTAATTTTGAGATTGTAAACAACTAACGAATAGCTGTAACAATAAATTATAATTAAAATTATACTTTTTAGAATAAAAGTTTTCTTGTTTAGACCTTAGAAATTTAAGGTCTAATTCGATAGGTAAATTTTTGCTCGTGATACTTCCAGAATATGTCTCTCAACGTAAAAAGCCAATAAGGTGGTGAGGTTCTGTCATGTTGCATAAACCATGAAGCAGTAATTTTTGTTCCTTTTAAGTTTTAACTTCACTTTTTATTAAAAAAAAAATTACTGACTATTGGTATTATTCTTTTTGTCAAATTGGCACTATTTGTTATTATGAACCGACTATTGGGGATAATTGAGTCCAAAAAATAATGAGGTCAACAAAATCATCAAACTTTTGGTATTGATCTCATGGCCAGAAAAAGACAATTCAGAGCTTTACCAGTCATTCTTTTATTCTCTCCATGCCACTTAAGGGTTTTCCCTTAAGTGGTGTCAGTTTTTTAACTATGCCAGTGTCAGTGGCGTCTCTATGTCACTAACTGTGTCACTATGTCTCTATGTCACTAACTGTGTCAGTGGCGTCTCTTTTTTTGCGTCAGTGTTTGAGTTTTCAGTAAATCGCTAGTTTTTCAGAATTCAAAAAATATAGGGAAATATTATGAGTCAGTCTGTTTGAAATATTTTTTCAAAAATATGTTGCATAAACCATGAAGCAGTAATTGTTGTTCCTTTCAAGTTTTAACTTTGCTTTTTATTTTCATCAGAAAAACTTTTTTTTAATTAGTAATATTATTAACCCTATTTGGGCTAGGTGGCTAGGGCACGTTGTGCGGATGAAGGATGACAGAATGCCGAAGATAGTTCTTTTCGGCCAACCGTTTAGGGTTAATCGGAAAGCAGGTCGTCCTCGTCTGGGGTTGGAGGACGTCATAAAGACAGATTTAAAGGAAATGGAAACTTCATGGGCGGGTGTAAAAAGGGAGGCTTTGAGTAGATTGGGATGGGGGAGGAGCGTGCGTAGCTGTATTGGCCTCAGGCGGCTTGGTGCTGCGGTGAGTTGTTATAGTAGTATTAACCCTATGTTTACTCCTGTATTAATAGTTACTTCAGCATAGTGGTTATAGGACTTTCTTCTTTAGAAGAAAGATTGAAGTTCGAGTCGCTCTGTAGTAATGATATACGTCTTAGAAATATGTTCTGCCACAAAATTTGACACCTTTATCCAGAAGACTTTTGATAAAATGTAGGCGTATCCGGTTTATATCGTCCTTGAATTCAATCTAGGTGATAGTAGACATACTTTATTTGTAAACGTTGTTAACTTACTTGTAATTAACTGCACCTCAATTGTAGGCTAATGCCCATATTTTTGATACTTTTTAAAAAGCCCGCCCGTGAAATTTCGTGATTACAATGTACTGCTTTAATTTTAATAGTATGCTCTCTTTGGAAGTGGTCATGCGCTACAACTTTGCCTGCTCTTTTACTCATTCAACAAGTCACGTATTTAAATAGTAAAAGTTGCAGTCTTAACTTTATTAAAAAAATAAATGTCTTGGAGTTCGATTTTATTCCTTTATCTAAAATTTTTATATATATCTTTAACTAAATTTAGCAGCTTATTTGTCCAGGGGGTGTAGCTCGGTGGTCGAGTCACTGCTAGTTGCGCGAGAGATAGACGGAAAAGTAACAGCCATGATTAGTGAGCTTAAAATTAGCTTCACATTCCTTCACATCCAGCCTTTTCTTAGTTTTCATTTTTATTTCTTGTAGATATAAAGTATACATCTTGTGTATGAAGATGCAGTTTTTTCGTTAATAATTAATTTTATTTTAAATATTTCGTTTTGTTGATTAAACAGCACGTAGATGTAGCAATTTCATTTAACATGGGCCTTTAAACAGCTCTCTGTGATGTTTGAGTACCCTGCTAGCAATGGAGATGGGACAAAAAGAGGCCCATGCAAGAAAGGTGACTCTTCTTCTTGTTTAAGCCAGGGGACTGTAAGTTCCATGTGTAGGGTTTTTCGGCCATGGTGATTTTAATGGTATACTTTTTAGTTCGATCCGGATAGGTTTCAAAATAATTATTTTTTGGTTACTATTGGCCGAGGTTTTATACCGATAGTAATACCGACTATAACAATAGTTACAATAGTAATTGACTGTAACATAATTTGACTATGAATAGGGACTTTCATTTCGTGATGATGGGATTCAAATTACTGTTCGGATTGGTCTTGGATCCATATATTCAATAGCGCTTCCAATAATGCTATTGCTTATAGCTGTGGGGAAAACAAACGAAAAAGCCATAGCCAAGGATATCCTCCAGGGACTTGAAGATAGAGAGGACATCAAATTGTAAGTTGTTCCTGTTTGTTTATCTTTTCTTTTTTTTGAACTGTGAAAAACTTTATTATCTTAACTGTTTTCACGAGGCGTTTCTGTCCACCAAAGATAATTGAATAAATACCCTTTTTGGTCGTTAGTTTAAAAAAAAAAATCCACAAAATAAAGTTTTCAAAGAAAAGTAAAGAGCTCCATTAAACCAAAAATGAGCAGGAATAAAGTCAAATAATCTTCAAGCATAAAAACTACCACAAACCACCATCAATAGATAAATGAAATCCTAAACGGACAGAAATTAGAGGCAATGATTTGGCGTTGCCTGTAGTAAGGGCCTTACTGACTCCAATGTTTTATTATTTATTTGTTTATTTGTTATTTTTCCCCAGAGGTTCTTCATATGGAAGGAGTCGTCGCATAAACTTCGGAAAGGGCTCATTCGATTGGATATCAGAAGTTCTAGTGCCTTTTATAAGAGTCAGAAGTGATCGGAGGGCGACTAGCCCCTCCTTTTATTCCCAAATGCATCCGGCACAAATTTTGAGATAATCATTTTGTTAAAGATAGTTCAAAGATTATGAATGAAAACTCCGGTGTCGACACCACTACCCCCCCCCCCAGGGCCCGGGGACAGGCGTTGCTAGTTACGCCCTGGGGGCATATATGGTTCTTATTGAAGGGATGCTCGTATAAACTTCAGAGAGAGCTCATTTGACTGGAAATTGAAATTTATAGTTCACTTTTTAAGAGTCGAAAAAGATCAGAGGGCAACTAGCCCTCCCCCATCCACGTCCTTTTTCCCTCAAACCCATTCGATAAGAACTTGGAGATAGCCATTTTTAAAAAATAGTTCAAAGATCATAACAAAACTCCAGTGTGGACACAACCCCCCCAGGGCCCGGAACCAGGCGTTGTAGGTTATGCCCTGGGGCATATATGATTCTTATGGAAGGGATCCTCGTATAAACGTCAGAGCTCGTATAAACTCATTTGATTAAAAATTGAAATTCGTCAAACCCATGCGATCAGAACTTTGAGATAGCCATTTTTTTTAATAGTTCAAAGAGCATATAACGAAAACTCTGGGGTCAACACCCCCCCCCCCCCAGGGCCCGGTGGCAGGAGTTGTAAGTTATGCCCTGGGGGTATATATGATTCTTATGGAAGGGATGTTCGTATAAAGTTGAGAGAGGGTTCATTTGATTGGAAATTGAAAGTTGTAGTTCAATTTTTGAGAGCCAAAAGAGATCGGAGGGCCACTAGACCCCCCCCCCCTCTCCACGCCGTTTTTCCCTCAAACCCATCCGATAAGAACTTTAAGATAGCCATTTTTTTATAAATAGCTCAAAGATACGGTAAAGAAATATCTGGGGTCGACACAGCCTCCCAGGGCCCGGAGACAGGCGTTTTAAGTTGTTCCCTGGAGGCATATATGGTTCTTATGGAAGGGATGCTTGTATAAACTTCACATTTATAAACTTGTATAAACTGTATAAACTGCTCATTTGATTGGAAATTGAAAGTTCTAGTTCAATTTTTGAGAGTCAAAAGAGATTGGATGGCAACTAGCCCCCCCCCCTCGGCCCCTTTTCTCCAAATGTATCTGATAAAAATTTTGAGATAGCCATTTTGTTAAAAATAGTTCAAAGGTCAGATAAGAAAAACTCCTATGTCGACGCAACCTCCCCGGGTTCGGGGGCAGGCGATGTAAATTATGCTCTGGGGGCATATATGGCTCTTATGGAAGAGATGCTCGTATAAACTTCGGAGAGGGCTCATTTGATTGGAAATTGAAAGCTCTAGTTCACGTTTTAAGAGTCAAAAGAGATCAGAGGACAAATAGTCTCTCCCCTCTACGTGCTATTTTCCTCAAACTCATCCAATAAGAACTTTGAGAAAGCCACTTTCCTAAAAATAGTTCAAAGATCATATAACGAAAACTCTGGTGTCGACACAACTCCCCAAGGCCCCGGGGCAGGCGTTGTAAGTTATGCCCTCGGGGCAAATATGGGTCTTGTGGAAAAGATGCTTGTATAAACTTCGGAGAGGGTTGCCAAAAGGGCACCAACAGCAATATCTAAGGAATGGCTAAGAGTATTAAGCTGAAACTTTATAGGCATGTTGAGAAGGATGTTGAAAAAGGAACGGGGGGCTGGCAGTCCCTCCCCCTTAATATTTTAGATGCGTCGCTTAACACTGATAGAAATTATAAAATGTAATTTTATTCAAAATACTTACAAACTCTAATAGCTATGCCCTCGGAGAGGGCATGGCCCCACAGCACCCGGGGCAGGGAATGTAAATTATGCAATTTGTCCATTTTTTATATTCAGGATTTATCATTGGAAAAGGGGGGAATGTTTTGAGCCTGAGTTTGTCCGAAAAGATTAAGGGTATTGATTTTAAATTTTGGGGAATATTGAGGTAAATCAAAAGACACAAGGCTATATGCATCCAAGCTTTCAAAAGACGTATTAATAACATATTAGGAATATATAAGGGTTTTAAATTGAAACTTTCAGGGCGACTACTGCTGCAACTGTGACTTCGACCACTCGTTACTGTGATTGCAACTGCTTTTGACTGCAACTATTTTTACTTGCCATTACTTTTAGGAATTCTTGAGGGGGTATGGGAAAAAAAAATTCAAACAGTATGAGGAAAACCAAAACACGAAATTTTCGACTACAATCGAAAATTTTTAGGGAAAATTAAACAAAATTAATATACTGTTTGCAGACTGGTTGCCAAAAGGGTGTATCATTAATGTCCTAGGGACGACTTAAGGTATTAAGTCGAAAATTTCAGTGCATGTTCAGGACTCGAAAGCGTTCGGAGGGAAGGAAGCCTCTCTTCCACTAAGGCTATTTAATCGCCTCCTCTTGAACAATGATAGAAATTTTGAAAAATTATTTATTCAAAATAGTCAAAAGACTTAATAACAATGCCTCCGGGGATACCAAGTCCGCCATATCCTCCGTGTTAAGGGTTGTAAATTATGCAACTGGTCCATTGTTTACATCTTTCAAAATCTTTCAAAATCAAAATCTTTGCAAAAAAGGGAATTTTGATCTTGGGTGTGTCCGAAAAAGCTAAAGATGTTAAGGTGGAACTTGACTGAATCTTATTGGTGATACTGAAGTAAAACAAAAGACACTGTGTGTATCCAGGGGTACTGAAGTAAATCAAAGACACTGTATATATCCAGGCTTGATATAGGGGAAATCTACAATATTGTAGAAACGGCTAAGGGTTGTATCTTGAAACTTTCAGGGCCACTACTAATTCTACTACTGCGGCTGCAAATGTGACTGGTTGTGACTGTGACTTCATCCAACTACGTCTCAGACTGCAACTGCCGCCACCACATCTACCTGTGACTACTTTCAGATGATGTGGAATAATATCAAAACACATTGTGTGTTTGCTGATTGTCAAAAGGGTGAATCAGCAATATCTTGCGTTTTGCTAACAATGCCCTTCATAACCCTCGAACAACTCCCCTTTTCCCCGGTCAATATTCACCCCTTCGACCCCGCCTCCCGCGTTCTGTGTCAACAAAAATCCCCCTTCTCGCCCCCATAAGAGTTTGCACGGAAAGATATAGAAGAACTTTTATACCTTACCTAGTTTACCTTTTCAACCCCTGCATCTCCGCTGCCCCCCCCCCCTCACTCGCTCTTTACTTCATAGTTATTAATTTAATGCCCATTTTGAAAATTTGGGGTTTTTATATTTTTTATTTTTTTTAACCATATAAATTATGTTTTTTTTTTTTTTTTGCTGACGTTTGACAGTTTTAAAGTTGTGCTTACAAACTTTACAGTCAAATGTTTTTTGTTCACTTTTTACTTTTTCTTTGTTTTTTTCGTTTTTAATTATTTTAAATTTAACCTTTTATAATTTGCTTTGGTTGTGTGATTGTTTGTTTTCGATATTTTTTTTTCACTGTATTTGACGCTAAAGCGCAAATTTGGCCCTTTTCGGCTTGTGATAGCCGTTTTTCAGCAATAAATCTTATCATATCTTAGGAAAAGCCGAGGGCATTAAGTTGAAATTTTTAGGGCATGTCGAACAGTGCTTTGAGGGCAAAGGACCTCCCTTGTCCATTTTGGACCCTCTAGTGATCAAAATTATGAAATCGTTAATTTTTCAAAATGGTCAAAAATTCTACTAACTATGCATCTGGGGATGCCATGCCCTCACTGCCTCTGGGGAAATGGTCATAAATTATGCAATCTGCCAATTGTTAAAATACAGGATTTATCATTGGGAAAGGGGGAAGAATTTGTTCCTGAGTGTATCAGAAAAGGCTAGGCTTTTTCTGTGAAACCTTGTTAAGGTGAAACTTTGGGAAATGTTGAGGGGAATGTTACACTAAATCAAAAGACAATATGTGTATTCAGGTTATCAAAAGGGTATATCTACCATATCTTAGGAATGGCTAAGGGTATTAACTTTACACTTTCAAGACCACTATTGTTACTACTACTGTGACTGCAAATAGGACTACTTGCGACTGTGACTGTCACTGCTTAAAACTACTTGCAAGTGTGACTACTTGAGGCTTGTACTACCTCTGTTTGAGTCCGGGACTGTGCCTGCAACTACTTGCGACAGCAATTGTGACTACTTGTGACTGCGACTACTTCTGTCTGTGGCTGTGACTATTTTATTCTGCTAATGTTACTACTTATGAGGTAGAATAATTCTACTTGCGATTGTGATTGTGACTATTTGTGACTACGACTGCTTGCAACTGTGGCTATTTGCGACTGTGACAACTTGTGACTGTGACTACTTGCGACTGTGACTACTTAAGCCTGCCAATACTTGCTACTAATACCACTTATGATTGCGACAACTTATGACTGTGACTGCAACTACTAGCAACTATGAATGCGAACGCCTCTTGACTGTTACTGTGGCTGCTTGTGACGGTAACTACTTGCAATTGCGACTACTTGCCACTTCCTTTGCACCAACTTGTGACCACGAATACGACAACTCACGACTGCAACTGCTTGCAACTGTTACTGCTACTACTAGACTTCAACTAAATCAAAAGAGTTTGATTGCATTCTGTTTCTCAAAATGGTATAGTGAATCTAGGTTTTCGAAAGGGCTTATCTGCAACATCCACGAATGGCTAAGGTTAGTAAATTGTAAATTTCATAAAAGATTGAGGGGGATTTTGCAATTTATGAAAGGACCCCAGGTGCATCCAAGTTGTCAAAAAGGCGTATCTGAGCGTTTCTATATCGATCTCAGGAACGGCTATGGGTATAAAGTTTGAACTGTATAGAATGCTAAGGGGACTGTTAAACAAAATTGAAAAACACTATATGTATCCATGTTGTCAAAACGGCATATCTCTAGAATTTCGTCAACAGTTAGGGTAGGGTATGAGTTGAAACATTCAGAGAATGTTGTAGGATAATTTGAACTTAAAGACAATATATGCATTACAGGTATTGCCGGTAAGATTAGTAAGCTGAAAATTTCAGGAAATGTCGAATGTGATGTTGAACTAAATCGAAAGACACCATATACATTCAGGTTTTTAAAATGGCATGTCTGCAATATTTCAGGAATAGGAAAGGGTATCAAATTGGAACTTTAAGGGGATGCTGAACTAAACAAAAAGATAATATGTACACCCAGCTTGTAAAAATGGTGTATTCAACATCTCAGAAACAATTAAGGGCATTAAGTTGAAACTTTCAGAGTATTTTTAATGGGGATGTTGGGCTTAATCAAAAGATACTGTGCGTATCCCGGTTGTCAGAAGGGCACATCTGTAATACCTCAGGAACGGCTAATGGTATTAAGTTGAAACTTTTAGGGAATGTTGAGGGGGATGTTGAAATATGTCAAAAGACATTAATTAGAATTAATAAATTAGAATCTCACATTTCACTTCTTAATCTAAAGACGTGAAGAACTGGAAAAATATTCCTAGTATTAACCAGTATCAAAACTTCGGTAATCAAAAACAAACAGGAATTAATTAAAAAAACTTTCCAAAAAAGAGGTTTTTCAAAGAAAAGTGTAAAGCCATATCACATGAGAACAGCAGAAATAAATTTCTATAATAATTCCTACTCAAGACGGCCATTAATTACTATTAAAGAATAAATGAAATCCAATGTGAACAGAAATTAATTAAACAATCATAGCAAATATAAAGATAATAGGCCCTAAAATAGATGATAAATACATCTTTAAACGAGTAAAAAATAAATTGAAAATTCAAGTCGAACTTAAAACGAACAAAAATTTGGTTACTGCCTTCTTCCCGCTCCCCTAACCGTAAAAGTCTAAAGTATGTGCTTTGCTGAAAGCTAATTATATTGCAAATATTTTTTTTATATTTAAAAAATTGTTGGAAATAAAAATTACAGTGAAATAGAATCTTGAATTGCTGAGTTTCCAGGAATTAATATCTTTATATATTAAACATTCAGTTTATTTTCATTAGTTGTTTCCACTAATCTTTATTATTATGGTGATTAATTTTTTTATTTGGCCTAGATGTGTTGAAAAACAAAATCACACTGTTGAAGATACATCTAGTTTTCAACAAAAAGCAAATGACGCAATAGACTTTTACGGTTAGGGAAGGGGGCAGTAGCCAAACTCCTGTTTGTAGTAATGTTTATTCATTTTAAGTTTGACTTGATGATTCAATTTGATTCTTGCTCGTTTTAAGATTTATTTATCTATATTAGTACCTATTATCTTTATGTTTGCTATAATTATTTATTTTAATTTCTGTTCGTTCTGGGTTTCATTGACTCTTTAAAATTTTAGGTCATTTTGAATTTGGATTATTATAGGAATTTATTTCTGCTGGTCTTAATTTTAATATGGCTCTTCGCTTTTCTTTGATAAACTTCTTTTTTGGAAAGTTTTTTATTATAATTTCCTAGAAACTGAGACAAACTTGGAAAAAATTTATGGAAACATTATCTTTCAGTGTTTTCTAAGTTTGTTTAAATAACAAAAGAAATCCTACGCTTGATAGTGGCTCATATTCTCCCGTATTTGTGCGGTAGATCTTATAACTTTTAAAATTATTCATGCAGACACAACCCATCAACAGTTGGGGAGAAGGCTACATGGACGGAGACTATTAATAGAAATATCTCTAATGTGTGTAAGTGAAGAATGATGATTTTTACTCTTATCTGGCCCTCCATGCTTTTGGAAACCCAGATCATTTAGTTCTTTTTAATAAAGTAAACTCAGTTAATGCTTTGCCACAATATTTTTAGAAAGCGATTGAAACAAAAGTAAAACGTACCCTTACTTTGAACAAAAGTACTTCTGATATTTTTATAAGCCTTATTTAGGATAATCTAACACAAAAAAATTCAAATACCTTCTAATCATAGACAGCGCAATAGCGCTACCTGAATAAAGAGCGATGTGGGCACAATGTATTATTTTTTTATTTATGTATTTTTTCTTGTGACCAAGGTACTTCGTATAGAAGGAGTTTTTATAGAAACTTCGAAAAGGGTTCATTTGATTGGAAACAAAAAGTTCTAGCGCCCTTTTCAGAGTCAAAAGGGATTGGAAGGCAACCAGCCCCCCCCCCCCCCGTCAATCATTTCCCAAACACATTCAATCAAAATTTTGAGGTAGCCATTTTTTTCAGCATAGTTGAAAAGTCCAGTTATTATATAGTTGGGGATGACAACCTCCAACAACCCTCAGGACAAGGGCTATAAGTTATAGTAGTTGCCCATTGTTGATATGTAAGGTTTTTATGGAAGGGGGGTCGAATAAACCTCGGAGGGGGCTCATTTGATTGGAAATTAGAAGTTTTAGTGCCTTTTTTAAGAGTCAAAAGGTATCAGAGGGCAACTAGCTACCGTTCCCATGTCCTCTTTTCCCTAAATGTATTCAATAGAAATTTTTACATAGCTATTGACTATAGATATTATTTAAAATAGTCAAAAGATCATATAACAAGGCCTTCGGGTTGAAACAAACCTCCAGGGCCCGGGTAAAGGGTTGCAAGCTGTGGCCAGGGCGGATATAAGGTTTTTATGGAAGAGGTTTTCGTATAAACTTTGGAAGAGGCTCATTTGATTGAAAATTCAATTCTGGTTCCTTTGTAAGAGTCAAAAGTGACGAAGGGCGACAAGCCCCCCTCCCCATCCGAAGCTCTCTTCTCCCCAAACGCATCTCATTAAAATTGTGAGATGTCTATTTTGTTCAAAATAATCCAAAGAACATATAACAATGCCTCCAGGGCTGACACAATCATCCAGAGCCCAGGCGCGAGAGTTAGGTTTCTATGGAATCCATGATGGTATAAACTTAAAATGGGGTTCATTTGATTGGAAAAATCGGAAGTTCTGCTACTACTTTTCCTACTACTATATGATAGTAATACTATAGTAATACTAAGGGCTATAAAAGCCTAAGGTCTATGAAAGCAAACATTTGGGAGAATATTGAGGGGAAATTTGGGTTAAATCAAAAGACACTATGTGCATGCAGATTGTCAAAAGAGCGTATATCAAGAATCGATTTGGGCATTAAGTTAGTACTTTCAGAGAATGCTTAAAGAGGAAGATCAATTGAGCAAAAGGCAATATTCACACTACTATTAATATTACTACCACTGCTACATTTACTACTACTACTACTACTACTACTAGTTCAACTACTACTTCTATTGCAACTGCTTGTAAAGTTAAGAACATTAAGATGAAAATTTTAAGAAGTATGCATATACAGGTTATCAAAAGGACATATCGATAATGTCATAGCAACTGCTAATTCTGTTAAGTTGAAACTTCCAGGATTTGATGAGATGAATATTCAACTGACCAAAAGGCAATATGTTAAGACTACTGCTCCTACTAGTACTAGTGCTTTGGCTATTAATACTACTACTAGTGCTACTAATACTAATACTGCTATTGTTACTACTATTACAACTATGCCCAATGGTATGAAGGTGAAATTTTCAGGGAATTATGAGGGGAAGGTGAATTTAATCAAAACATACCGTCTGTATGCAGGTTGTCGAAAGAGCGTGTCAGAAATATCCTAGGAACAGTTCGGTGTGTGAAGTTGAGACTAACAGGGCTTGTTGTGGGGTATATTGAACTAACCAAAAGACAGTATTTGCATCCTAATGCTACTGCTCCTACTCATACTACTACTACTACTACTAAAGCTAAGGCTAAATTTATTAATTAAACTACTACTACCACTACTACTGGTGGTACTACTACTACTGCTACTAATGCTAAGGGTGTTAAGGTGAAATTTTGGGGAATGTTGAAACAGTGTTGAACTTGATCGAGACTTACTATGCCCACACAGGTTATTAAGAAGGCGTATCGGCAATGCTTCAGAAACGGTTGATGGTATTAAGTTAAAACTTTCAGCGTGTGTTGAGGGGGATATTGAAGAAAACCAAAGGTGCTATTCGCTTACGTCTACTAATGCTACTACTGCTACAACACAGGGCTGACGACCCCCCTGGCTTTTCAAGACGGGGGGAACATAATTTGCACTTTACTGAAAACAAAACACATTTTAAATGTTCTCACTTTTTTGACTTCAATAAACAAAAAATTATTAAGACTTTAAGGAATAAATATCAAATATGTATATTAAACTGACAATCCACGTTCTTTTTTCAGTAAAGTGCATTTTATAAGAAGGAATAGGGGTTGTCAGTCCTACTCATGCTAATTTCTGTTCGTTTCGGGTTTGACTCGGTTATTTATTGTAATTTCTGCTCGTTTTGGGTTTCATTAATTTATTGAGGGGATATGTGGTAGTTTTACGCTTAGAAGATTATTTGACTTCATTTCTGCTCATTTTTGGTTTATTGGAGCTCTTTACTTGTCTTTGGAAAACTTATTTTGTGAAGAAAGTTTTTTAAATTAATCATAATAAAGGATTGACTAGCCTGGTTCATCCTAAGCAAAGCAATAGACCTACCGCCTCATGAACGATGCTCAGAATTCGAGAATTGAGAACTCTTAAATCTAACGTTTTTATTCTTTATTTTCATTTTCATTTATAATTTATTCTAATTTCTAATTCTGATTTCTCGTTTATTCTAATTTCTAATTAATTCTAATTTTAATTATTTTAATTCATTTTTTTAGAACTCTAATTTTTGATGGTTCATTTCATATATCTTTTAAGATTAGTCACCTATTTGCAACGTCTTATTAGGTAGCTACTTTTCTCGTTTTCCTTTCAAGTTGTGTTTCTTCAAAGCTAGTTTTCTTGTATATTTTGAGCACTGAAGACGCCTTGGTGGAAGTTTTTTGCCAAAATATCTGCCTTGTTGTGTTTTTTGCATTCACTGGCTGAAAGCTATCCTTGTTGTCTTATCCTTGTGTTTTCCTTTTTTCGTCTTCTTCGTTTTCATTCATGTATTGCCAATTTGTTTTTTAATCATATTTATGAAAATTACAAAAAAGGAATTATTTACTTCTTGGAGGTGCCCAACCCCATACTATGTTACTTTGGCAAAATAGAAATGAGTAGGATAATTGCCTGATTTGTACGTTGTTTACTTACGAATACCTGTTTTACGGTGCTGGTTTACATTTTTTTTCTGTTTTACGGTGCTGGTTTAAAACAGCACTTTAAAACAGCACCTGTGCTGCGTAAAACAGCACCTGTTTTATGGTGTTGGTTTACATTGTTTTTGTTTTACATTTAATACGCTGATAGATTTACATTTGTTTATGTTGTTGATTTGCACAGTTTATCAGTTGTATCCAACGCTGTTTCTCGACGAGCCACCTTGTAGTTTTATGAAACGTGAAAGATTTCAGAAGCTTTGAATGATTCCCTACATATTTTGATTAACCTGGTAAAATAAAACATTTTTTTTTTCAGGTACGTCCTAAAATGTTTCCGATGTAACGACTGTAAAACACCAAAAGCTGCAAAGAAATTTATCCAGAGCTCACTTACCCTCTTAAAAACGTCCAAGAAGGAGGAAATCAAGTATAGAGATGTTATGTGAGTTTGTTTCCCCATTTCTCTCATCTTTACTTACATGTTCAATTGTACTGTTAACCCTTGTAATCTGGGTCTTAAGTAACAAAATAATTCAAACTGTCTAGACCTATATTAACAATGGAACTACAAGAGAGTATCTAAGGAAAAGTGAGACAATAACTAATGACAAAAGACTTTTTTTGAATTTATCAATAGGTTGTTTTTTTTAACATAACCGGGGGATTTATCGTCCTTTGAGCAGTCTAGCTTAGTCAAATCTACTTTTTGTTGGCCTGTGTCTGCTTTTGCTTTTTGTGGTATTGTTTTTTGAAACAGACTATTAGTTTGTTTAACCCAAATCAACGTCACAAGCAAAGCTCAGCCTTTTTAATAGTTGTGTATATGGCGAAAATTTTATGAGCAAGGTTTAAAAAAATGTACATGTCCTTTATGCAGTATCGATCAGTGAAATCGGGGCAAAACTGATCCTGGAAGCATGGTATGCATTGCCAACTGAACGCTTTCTAAAGTAACATAATCAACATAACATGCCCAGCTAGGGTTAGTCAAGGAATAAGGCTTGTCGTTTATACAGTACTGATCAGTGAAATTGGCAAAACTGACAATATTAAGCATTGTCCACTGAACGCTTTCTAAAGTAACATGTTCCACATATTACTTAAATGCCCAGCTAGGGTTAGTCAAGGAATAAGGCTTGTCGTTTATACAGTACTGATCAGTGAAATTGGCAAAACTGACAATATTAAGCATTGTCCACTGAACGCTTTCTAAAGTAACATGTTCCACATATTACTTAAATGCCCAGCTAGGGTTAGTCAAGGAATAAGGCTTGTCGTTTATACAGTACTGATCAGTGAAATTGGCAAAACTGACAATATTAAGCATTGTCCACTGAACGCTTTCTAAAGTAACATGTTCCACATATTACTTAAATGCCTAGCTAGGGTTAGTCAAGGAATAGGGATTTGACCAGTCTTTTGATCACTCTGAGTTTAATAGGTGGGCTATAAATCTCAATTTGACGAAACACATCACTTTATACCTTTTAAGACACAAAAGGGTAAAAAAGGGACACATTTTGTAAATTTATGACTTAAAATAAAACATTTCCCAACTGGATATACATTTTGGTTAAAAAAAATATCACCTTTCACCAAAGTAGTCCTTTTGGGGGTGGGGTCTAGATTTTGTTAGAGATGTCGTAAGTAATGGATTTATCTTTTCAAATTAAGGTATTTAGATGTTCATATGAGTTTTGTGCTTTCAAAGTAAGTCATTTTGTTTGAATGATTTGTATGGACTTTTTCCGTTTTTATTATATTTGATGTTAACTGGCCCCTTTAGTGAGGTTTTCGAAGCGTATTTGATCAATAATACAACTAGTAAAAAAAAATAACCTCTAATTTTTGAGATTTTAAGATGGGCACGTTTTAGCTAAAGATGACACATTTTCGGATGCTCAGGGGACACATTCATGGACCAAAAAGTTGGCATCCCTAATCCTCTATTGGTCTTCAAGATGCCCAGGAGTTTAATTTTTTTTCAAGAATAAGTCATATCTCCATTTCTTTCTCCAAGAGATTTTTTCTCCGTATACAAGCTAATAACTTCCAGAAGGTCCAAGCGCTATTTTCAGTTTTCAGCTATCCTATAAAGCATATGGCCTGTAACCAGGCTTGTACATACGAGGGGGGGGGGGGGTCTGAAGCCTTCTCTCATTATCAATAGAAGTCTCACAAATATTACGATTCTCCCCCTCCCATAATCTTCAATAATTTTTATGCAATTCATTATCTTTTTTCTGGGCGGATGAGTGTACCTCTCCCCTCCCCAGAAAACTAACCCAAGGGAAATAGCTCCCTGCGAACTGCCGCGGCTGGTTTGTGAAAAATTATGGCTCTATCAAGTTTATAATTATCCCTATAAAAGGGAAAACTCTAGGTCTGGATGATCCCTCCAAGTTCTAAGTTTTACCGAATTTCTTGACGCTTCATTTTAAAATTTTCAAATAATATTTATTTATTTTGTCCCTAAGTGCCTGACGATATAGCCAGTCATACTAGTTCTGCATTATTGTTTTTTACATTGTTGGTACTTACAGAAAAAGAACTTGCGGAACAATTGACACATTTGAACACTTACTCTAATTCAGTCATGGAATAATCTATAAGATATACCCATTATGCAGCTTAAAAGCCAGAAAAGAACGAATAACATGCTGAACAAATAAACTATCAGAACGTATGCATTAACCCGTGCACGCGAGTGCAAGAGTTAAACCCAATAAACATGGGGATAAAGTTATGCCCCTAAAATTTTTGTACATACTGTAATAAAATTTTAAGATTCTATAGTTTAAAAAAATGGGAAATGAAATTCTTAAAAGAAAGTACAGTACAGTGGACTATTCTAAAAAAAAGCAGTTTGCTGAATTTGTCTCTACCCAGAGGAGATATTTTTAAGAAGGTATTCTTTCTGTAATCCTCACAAAACTGTTGGCAAAATGAATAACAAATGTGGGCATTTATTTATGCTTTTTGTTATATGATTTACAGCCGGCATTTAAAAAAATATCAAAAATATAAAAGAAAAAGAATTTAATACGGAATACTAAATTAGAAGATGTCATGCGAAATTATGAAACTTTCTTGTTTGAGTCTTTCGTATATATTTGGCCAGAGATTCCATTAATTAATGACTACCTGGCAGATTTCTTCTATATTTGGATATTGTGTCAGTTTCTGGCTTCTTCTTTAACCTGGGTACTCAAGGCCCTACCCAGGATTTTTTTTTCGGTGGGGGTTTTACTAAAAAAAAAATTGTGAGGGGGGGGGGGGTACACAAATAACCTAAAAAAAGCATACAAAATTTGTTTATCTCCATTTTTGTTACGTTTTTACGTGTCAGACAAACATTTAGGGGGGGGGTCAAACTCCCTACCCCCCCCCCCCGGATACGGCCTTGTGGGTACTGTTCATCTATGTAAGGGTAGTTAATTCCCTGATTTCAATGCATGTTTATTGCAGTATCAATAAAGGTAGCAGTTTTTCAGTTCTTAGATTCACTTAATCCAGTAAAGGTTTTTACCTTATTTGCATTATTTCTCGTTTTTATTCTGCTAGAAGAATTCTTTGTGTGTTTGTCAAATTAAAAGAATTGTGCTCATATAATTTATCGTTAATCTTGATGTTTTATTGAATATACCACAATATTTGGTTGTTGTAATTGTGTACCATGGGGTTATTCCTGATGCAATAAAGCGTATACACATTTAATCATATGAATATTACGCATATGCGTGTTTTCGTATAGTACATGAAGACAGTTCATTCCATTTGAATGAACTGTCTTTTTTCACTTTGCTTGATATACCAGTCCTGGTTGAACTTCCTTGAAGTAATGATGCTAGGGCTGTTTTGAAAATGTTTTAGTTTCAACCATTGAATTTTAATGTGAGTTCTTTTATATTTGTTTTTTCTTCATTTGTTTGTGCTCAAGACCGCCCTTGGATATAGGGTCGAAAAAATGCATCTATAGTTCCACTGTCTTATATAAAAATTTACCTATTGTTCTTCTTGTTTATGATGGAAATGCAGTGTTGTCTTCGTCGCTATTTATGGAATAAAACGTATATAACCACTCATTTAACGTGTAAATACATGAATAACGTAATAACGTGTAAATAACATGTAACCATACGAATGTTACGTGTATACGTGTTTTCGTATAGTATCGTGGTATGCAATAGCTATTGTATTTTTTAAATTTGTATTTATTCATTTCAGTCGTAATGTGATGATCCAGTGCACAAATGATAGAGACAAATACAACGCGTTGGTACTCTGTGTCAGACGTTTTCTCTATGCCAAATTTAAATTAGTACCTGAAGAGTCTCTTGATTTTGCGTCTGTTCTGGAATTGACGACAACAAGTGATTACTTCAGCTGTATGATAAGAGAACGGCTAAAGTCATTAATCACTAATGTAAGTTGATTATTTTTTTTATTTAATGTCAATTATTAACAAAAATTAACGCAACCACTTTGCCTCTAAATGCCACGACGCGATATGGAGGAGGGATAATAAAATAAATGCACATAATCAAGTAATAAATAAATATATAAATGATAAACAGATTAGATAATAAATTTTGATTAGATGATAGATGTTCGAATAAACTGATGTAATATTTAAAAGCAGAATATTATTAAGGGTAAATAAAATGCAACATTAACATTTTTTACTGTTCCAAATGTACTGCGTTCTAGTTATTATGACGTTTTTTTATTTCGTTTGTCTTATATGGCATTGAAGCACTATGAAAAAAGTTCCTTGTGCCTGCCTTAGATTACAGGTAAAAGCTCCAGCTTCTACTTGTAATCTAGTGAAACCTGAGTTCACTTAGGTCCGACTCTGACCAACGCTCTAATTTCTATTCCTTTAACTGTTATTAATTTAAAAAAACTTTTTCCACAAAATAAGTTTTTCAAAGAAAAGTATAGAACTCCATTAAGCAAAAAATGAGCAAGAATAAAATCAATTAATCTACCAAGTGTGAAACTACCACAAATCAGCATCAATAAATAAATGAAACCCAAAACGAACAGAAATTACAATAAATAACCGGTCAACCTCAACACGAGCAGAAATTAACATATGTTGGGCTCAAAACCCCTATGCCTTCCCAAGGCCAGAACATAATTTGCACTTAACTGAAAAAAGTATAAATGTTTTTACTTTTATAACTTTAGTATATCAAATAATATTAGCATTTTGATTACTAAATATCAGTAGCCTATATGTATATTAAACTGACAATGCACATTCATTTGTATTTTTTTCAGTAAAGTGCAAATTATATTCTGGCCTTGGGAAGGCATAGGGGTTTTGAGCCTAACTCGGTCTTGTTTCTGCTCGTTTTGAGTTGGAGACGGGTAATTGCTGTAATTCCTGTTCGTTTTGGGTTTCATTTACTTATCGTGTTGATTTTCGTATGTTTCACGTTTGATCGAACATTTGATTTTAATGTTGGTCTATTTTGGTTTAACGGAGGCCTTTATTTTTATTTTAAAAACTTACTTTGTGGAAAATTTTTTTTTTATAATTAATTTCTGTTTGTTTTATATTGTCATAGTCTTTTCAGGGGAAAAGAAAATAATGCTTTAAATCTTTTCTTTTTTTTAAGACTATAGTTTGGGCTACTATTTGAATGCTGGAGAAAAATTTTCAGCAATTTTTAACAACATACACCCTTTTAAAAAATCTGGACAGAAATAGTAGTGTTTAATTTAGTTTCATACCTCCTCTAGATGACTTGAAAGGGAAAACTTGATACCATTCGCAAAAAAAATCTGTTTACTTTCTTCGATAGCTTGGATACACTTACGCTATTTTGATTTGGTTAAATTTTAAGAGCAGAAGTAGCCCCGAAAGTCTGAACATAATACCCTCAGTCTTGGGATACTGCTGACATGCCTTATTGCATTTTGATTTAATCTTAAGGCAACATTTAGTTTTTAAACATAATGGGCAAATGGGAGGGTGGGCGTAAGAGGGGGATTAGTTGCCCTTCGATCACTGTCGACTATTAAAAGGGGCATCAGCTCTTTCTATTTTCAATCGAATGAGCCCTTTTCGAAGTTCCCACGACAACACGAAGTGTCCTGGTCTAAACAACAACAACTAAAAAAAATAATACATTGTTCCCGCATCGATCTTTACTATAAAAATGTCAAGCCTTCCAATCACTTTCGAATATTAAAAAGGGCACTAGGCCTTTCGATTTCCAATCGAATGAGTCCTTTTGGAAACGACAACGCTTTCTATAAACACCTAATATGCCCCCAGGGTATAAATTACAACCCTTACCCTAAGGGCTGTTACGGTGGTTGTCATCCTCTAAGATCTAATTTTCAGAACGTTCAACTACGTTAAACAAAATGGCTATCTCAAAATTTTGATTGGATGTGTTTTGGGAAATGGTGGGCGTGCGAGGGGCGGTAGTCGCTCTCCAATCACTTTCAACTATTAAAAATAGCACTAGCCCTTTCAATGTCCAATCAAATGAGCCCTTTTGAAGTTTCTATGACAACACTATCAATAAAATCTTATATTCTTATTGATAAAGAATATAATTTCGCTTTATTTGTCATCATCCGTCTTTTTCTTTTGCTTTTGTTGTTTCTTTTCTTCTTCTTTTTTCTTTTTCTTTATACTCCGTTCATCATTGTATTTCAACGGGTTATAAATAAATTCAATTCAATATGCCCCCAGGGCATAACTTACAACCCTTGCCCTGAGGGTTGCGGGGGGTGTTATTCTCAAAGACCTAATTTCCAGAACTTTCTACTACGTTGAACAAAATGCCTATCTGAAAATTTTGAATGGATGTGTTTGGAGGAATTGTGGGCGTGAGAGGGTTAGTTACCCTAAAATCTCTTTCGTATATTAAAAAGGGCAATAGCCCTCTCAATTTCCAATTGAATGAGCCCCTTTTGAAGTTTTACGACAACTCTATCTATAAAAACCTTAAATGTCCCCAGGGTATAACTTACAACCTTTGTCCTTTGGGCTCTGGGGGGTTTATCATCCTTAAATATATAATCTCCAGAACTTTCAACTACGTTGAACAAAATGGCTATCTCTAAACTTTGATTGAATGTTTTTGGGGAAATGGTGGGCGTGAGAGGGGGGTTAATTACTCTCCACTCATTCTCGACTATTAAAAAGGGCAATTTCAATTTTTAATCAAATGAGACCTTTTTTGAAATTTCTATAGCAATTTTCTATATAAAATTTATGTCCCCGGGCATAACTTACAACCCTTGGACAGAGGGCACTGAGGGAGTTATAATCCTGAAGGATATAATTTCAAGAACTTTCAACTACGTTAAATAAAATGGATATCTAAAAATTTTGGTTGGATGTGTTTGGGAAAATGGTGGGCGTGATGGGGCGTTAGTTGCCCTCCAATCACTTTCAATTATTAAAAAGGTCACTAGCCCTTTGAATTTCCAATTGAATGAGCCCTTTTGAAGTTTTTACGACAACGCTTTCAATAGAAAACCTTATATGCCCCCAAGGCATAACTTACAACCCTTGCCCTGAGGGCTATTTTTTGGGGGGGGGGGTTGTCATCGTCACAGACCTAAGTTACCGAAATTTCAACTACGGTGAACAAAATGGCTGTCTCAAAATTTTTATTGGATGTACGTGGAGAAAAGGTGGGTATGAGAGGGGTGTTTCTTTCACTCCAATCACTTTCGACTAATAAAAGGGACACTAACCGTCTGATTTTCCAATAGAATGAGCATTTTTTGAAGTTTCTACGACAACGCCTTCTATAAAAAACCTTATATGCCCCCAGGGCATAACTTTCAACCCTTGCCCTGAAGGCTGTGGGAGAGTGTCCTCCTCAAAAACATAAGTTTTATCTGGAAATCAACTACGCTGAACCAAATGGCTATCTCAAAATATTGATTGGTTATGTTTCGGGAAATGATAAGCGTGTAAGGGGTGTTAGTTGCCTTCCGATCACTTTTCGATTACTAAAAAGGGCAAGAGCCACCCCGATTTCCAATTGAATTATCCCTTTTTGAAGTTTTTACGGCTACTTATTCGGTAAGAAGTGCCCTCATCTAAAGAAAAAAATAATAAATAATACATTGTGCCAACATCGTTCTTATATGCACTCAGGGCATAACTTAAAACCCTTGCCCCGAGGGTTGTAGGGGAGTGTCCTCCTCAAAACATATTTTCTATCACGAAGTGCTCAGGTATGGAAAAAAAAATAAAATAAAAAATAATACATTGTGCCAACATGGTTGTTTACTTAGGCAGCGCAATATGATTAGAGGTCTGCTACACTGGAACACCGGATGTAACTTAACAATTTATATTGTAAATTTGTCGATCCGCTGATAATCTAGATTTTGGAAATAGTATTCAGTTGACAATCAGGATCATGAGCTCATAAACTAGAGTATAAATTCTACGAGTTGGTTTAAAAATAATTGTGGATCTGGATTATAGATTTTGTGGGTTTTGGGGTCTTGGGTAGTAGGCTAATAAATTTTACTATTCCGGATTTTACGGTTTGGGAACTTGGATTTATACACCAGTGTCATGAACCGGATTTCGAATATCTTTTCGAGGATCATTGATATCAAGAATGATTTGTCAATTAATTTCAATTGATAATTTGATTGATTATCAATTGACCAATTGATCAGCGTGCAAAGGAAAGTTTTTTTTTATGTATTACATGATTGAAGGGTAATAAGATTTATAGGGATGTTTTGGGAAAAAAAATATATTTTTTTTTATTTATTTGTTTAGTTGTTTGTTTTTCTTATTAATTGTGTTTTATTTTTATTATTTGTTTAGGGTTATTGTTGCTTTCGGACCATTACAGTAAGTAGTTTTATCGAGTTTGTTTTATTCATGTTTTATTGCTCAATACAGGACCGTATCCAGGATTTTTGTTCAGGGGGGGGGGTTTACTAATTTTGACTTTTTTGGGGGGGGGGGGTTACTAATTTTTGACTCAGTTTTCGACTAATTTTACTGATTTTTACCTAGGTTTTACTAATTTTCGACTTATTTTCGCGTCGGTCAAAAATTTCGGGGGGGGGGGGGGGTTCAAACCGGGTAACCCCCCCCCCCCTGGATACGGCCTTGGCTCAATACATGGTTTCTACGGCTGTAATGAGAAAAAGGTTGAGATGGCTAGGAGCCCACAAAATATGATTCCAGATTTTACTCATTTTTGCATGTAATTACTCATTCTGAAGAACTAAAACAGTAATTGTCTTTTGAGGACTTTTGCTAGAGTTTAAATCTGTTAAAAGACTTGCCGGACTTGTGTCTTAAAGCTGGTTAAACGTTGGCACGCGAAAATCAGGACACGCCTCAGTAGTAGACCTAAGTTATAATGATAATTGTTGATAAGTGTACTTACTAAGTGTATCACTAGCAAAAGTGTACTAATAAGCGAGCACTACAATAACGTGTCAGTTTATGCAGGAAACATGTGTTGTCAGGGTTTCAATCTGTGTCAATAAAATAAATGCATAATGGTGCAGAATGCTCCTAAAATAATGGTGCAGAAAGCAAGAAAAAGTAAGTTCTTGGCCCCAACTGAGCAATTACGACACCGGCGGAGCAGTTGATTTTCTCTAAGATACACTGATTTCAGAAATCCTGCAAATGAAGCTTTCAGTAAATACTGCATGCTTTTTTTCATTCTTCTAGTGTCGGAAAACACGCATTGAATGTTGCAATTCAGTTTTGGTTTAGTTTGGGTGTTTTGTTATAATCTTATTTTCTTTGTGTGAGTAGTAAGTAATCGGATTAACCCTGATTCTTGTGTTGCTACAGCAAGTTTCAACCTCTGGGTCATGTATTACAAAGCTAAGGTCAAACCCACGCACCACCACAGACCACTTTGTGTATAGTATTTAATTGTCTTACAGTGGCAGTTCTAGGCCTGGTCAGGGGGAGGGCTGCTGCCCCATGCCCAGATTTTCTGACATTAAATTGCTTTATTTTTATGTTTTTATATTCCTTTGGTATGCCTGCCCCCCCCTCAGATTATGAGACCCAAAACAGCTACTGCAGTCTTCATCTTATTTAAATTTTTGCCAAGAATTGTTTATATTATTATTATTGCGTTTTAATTTGTTGTTGGTTTCACAGGCTAAGACCCTGGCTGTTAAATTAATAGAAGACAAAGTGAAAAAGCAGAAGGAGGAAGCTGAAAAGCAAGGACAAAGCCTTGGAGATGACTACAAAGCTGTCTTAAGTAAAGAAGAGGCTTTAGGTAAGAGGCTTTAGTGGTTAAGCATTCAAAGCAAATCATTTATTTTAAAATAAAATACACTTTCATAGACATGGCTCAAGCAGGGTATCTTTAAGTAAAAACAATAAATATAAAAAAGATAAAAAGGTCACAGCTATAAGTTTTAATTAAAATTATGGTAATGAAAATTGACCAGCATATGAGAAATTATTAAAAACTGCTAATCATTTAAAACACGAACAAAACTCGGCATAAAGTTTCGCGAATAGCCCTGTAACTTGGAGTAAACCGGAGTCAAATTTGGAATTTTCACAGCCGCTTCTCTGGGGAGTCGGGAACTAAGTGGAACCAAGAAAGATGGGAGGAATTTCTTGCAGATTGGATGGGGAGGAGGGTTAAATTTCATGCAGTTCCTCACGACGGATGTAAAGGGGATAAAGTTTTAATGTTTCTAGATAATAACAGTAAGGCATTGAGAAATTTCCGTAGATGATTTGTTGAGATCTCTTCAGAACCCGTTCAATTTTCTCACTTTCTTCTTTAGTTAGATCGAAATGCCAAACAGGACATGCAGATTCTAAACGTGGGCGGATAAATACGCAGAAAATTAATGTCTTTTTCAATTAATCTTATGTTTTCACGCTAAATAAGATCAGAAGAGATCACTATCCCTAGAACCGGAGTGCCTCCTAGTCTGTTGATTATTTTAGCTAGTCACAGAGGCCTAAAGATTACTTATGAATGATTTCTTAGACTACACTTTCATTCCATTTACAATCAAAATGAAATAAAAGTATAATAACGAGTAAAACCTTTAATTAAGACCGTGATCGTTGATATGTTTTTTCTTTTTTACAAATATGAATCCGAATATTTCGGCTTCTCATGTGGAAGCGTTTATTAACAAAAAAAGAAAAGTTGCTAGCTGAATAGAAAATTAACATAAAAGAAAATGTACGGAAGCTATAAAAGAAGGGGAAAATAAAGAAGCTTATGTCTGATAAACGACAGTCGATTTTAAACAAATCCTACATGGTGATTAGAAAAAATAAAGAGAAAAGAAAAAAGAAAATCGATCAAATAATGACCACTATAAAATTTGCTAGCTAAATAGAAAATTAACATAAAAGAAAAAGTATAGAAGCTAAAAAACAGGGGGAAAATAAAGAAGCTTGTGTCTGATAAACGACAGTCGGTTTTAAACAAATCCTACATGGTGATTAGAAAAAATAAAGAAAAAAAGAAAAAAAGAGAAAAGAACAAAGAAAATACATCAAATAATGAACACTATAAAACTTGCTAGCTAAATAGAAAATTAACATAAAAGAAAAAGTATAGAAGCTATAAAACAGGGGGAAAATAAAGAAGCTTGTGTCTAATAAACGACATTCGGTTTTAAACAAATCCTACGAGATGACTAGAAAAAATACTGTGTTGATTCATAAGGTAATATCTTATATGAGAGTCTAACAAATAGGAACGATCTTTTTATTTTAAAATCTTACGTTTAACCTATATAAATTAATGTATAATGTTATTATATATTAAATTAAAATGTTAAAATCGAATGATTGAATATAACATATTTAATTTAATCAATTAAGGTAATCTATATTTAATTTAATGTTAGATTAACATATTTAAATGATATGAAACTTAATTAAAATCAGAACAGCCAAATGTCTTTTAAACGATTATGTTTGAAAAATTGAATTATTTTCTTCATTTGCTAATCTTTTTGAAGTGCGTCGACTCTTACATGAATACACTCGAGAAGTTTGATCTGACAAAAACTGCTTTGTCTTTCTGCAATCGGTTATAATTAGCTTAGTGTCAATGAGAAAAACTATGATGCTAAGCTATTTATTTTAATTAAATATTTTTAGTTAATGTTTTAATTAAATATTAAATACAAAGAGGCGGTTAGGGTCAGGTATTTAATTTAATGCGTTCTGGGGAGCCTGCTTTTTATAATTATTTGTCGTAGTTTCCATAATTTTGTTACTAAAGCATTATCTTTTCATCATGGTATATTTCATTCTGATTAACCTAACTTCACTTCTTGAGTGTGTTTGTGATAATACACAAGTACCCGTTTTGATCTTTTTTAAGTAATTTTTTTCGGGGGGGGGGGTCGAGTGTCTAAAATAAAGAAATAGTGGAAAAACACAAGAGATATTTTTTTGAAGCTTTATTAATCCCCAGTCTGAGTTATTTTCTCTCTTTAGCAAATACAAAAATCGAACGATGGTACTAGAAAAGATAAAAGAATGATATCTCCTGGACCCGAATATAATATTATAGGACAAGGGAAATTTATAGAATTTTCTGGAATGAGAAAATAATTGCCTTACTTTTAATGTAGTTTTCATATAAGAAATGCCCTAATCTGCCTAATGCGTACAGTTTGATGTCGTGGAAATAACTATAAGCTATACGGGCACTCTTCGATTATATTTGTTACGATTACTTCAGATAAATTATGAGTACTACAGCTAATTTCACTTCCGTATTTTGATTTTGAGATCCAGAAAAGTGTTAGACTAATATGACGGACACTTGAAATCAGAAATGATGACTCATTTCTGATATTCTTTGTGCCTGTCGAGTATCCTTTGTGCTTAAAGAGTGGTTAAAAGCATTTTTTTTTCTTAGCCAACTCTGTTTTTAGAAGCCGATTTGTTTTTTCTCTTTCTGAATTCTTTTATTTCTTTAGTGAAGCCAAATCATTGAGTCGAATTTGTGTAATATTCATCAGATTATATCTAACCCTAGGTGCATATGTTGCTGTGTTTGAGTAGTAGCAATGTTTGCTTGTCTTTGCAGCTTAGTTTCTTTTTTTCTTTTTCTAAATACTAATAACCCACATCCAATCGTGTCAGTGACGACAATTTTAACAAAAAGAATTACCATAAACCTTATACAGCACCTACACTCCTATTTAAAAGATTAAATAGCAGACGAACCGGATACTCTTCAAACCACCATATGCTACAAAAATAAAACAATCCATAAAAAAAGAAACTGCCTTTCCCGTATTAAAGGGCGTTCTCCCACCATAGCAAGAACCTTTCATGGTGGCCTTTCTTACCATTTCAAATCTTTCGTAAATGGTGGCCCGTCAGGTCCCTCATATATGACGCAACTTAGTTTCTGAGCTTAGGAATTTGAATATTTTCTTTGTAATTTACTGAGGTGAAAAAGTCAACTTTTATCAGGCAATATTTCAATTTCCCGAACAATTCCTTTTTCTAAAGAGGAATCAAAGAAATCATTTTTAAATTTGTTCCTTTTGTTCCTAGCTGCAACCATGGAAGAGGCGAGTGCGAAGGGTAAAGAATTGGGTAAAATAAGAATTTTGCTTCTTCAATTTCAGCAAACGTAGGCTTTTCAGTAGAGACTATTTGGCCCTGTGTCCTAATATCTTAGCACTGTATCTTAATGATTATATTAATTCCTGGAAATCTCAGTAACTCAAAATCTAATTTAGCAGAATTTTTTTTTTTTTTTGTATTTCTATATTTTATCTTAATAAATTGATACTCCTTGACAACGAAGGTCCTTGTGCAATGCTTTTTACAGTTGGTTTTGAACTCTGTGTCCCACATTATCGAGCTGGAATCAATCCCCCCCCCCGCATTATCGAGCTGGGACCACTCCCACTGCGCCACCACAGGACTGTATTTCAATATCATAAGGGTAAAAAAAAAACGTTTTGAATATATTTGGTTTTAGTAATGCGCAAAAAACGCAATAGTCTTTCGAAACTTTATGGGTGTTTTTAGTTTTTACATTTTTTGCTTGAGAATTAATTAGTTTGATTCTCATTTCAATTTTTACGTTGCAGAAGGGGGTCTGAGCGCTGATTATATTAAGTAAATTTGTATAAATGTGGCTCGATTTGAAATTGATGTTCATATCGGTTTCTGAACTAAACATCTGCGAAAATAATCAGATGTTTCGAAAAGGACCTCCACCAAGCCGTCTTCAGTGCCCAGAAAAAAAAAACTAACCTTTTGAAGTAAACTTAACCAGACCAGAAACCAGAGCATTTGACGAATATTGTTTTAGATTTTTTTCAAGCTTACGGAGAGCATTTGACCAATATTGTTTTAAATTTGTTTCAACATTACCCTTGTTTTTTCTCGGCTATTTGATTTTATTATTCAATTATTATTTTGTCTTCTTTGTCATACCTTATGTATAACCAGTGTGGTCTTAGAATGTATTAGCTATTACTATTGCTGTAAAAAAAACTATTAATATTCAAGATATATTGTAACTGCTTCAGGAACTGAACAGTTTGGAGGCTATTTTAACCCACTCCATATACAACAGTCGTTAAGATTTAAACGAAAATTTATTGTTGATTTTTATTTTAATGCATTAATCACTCGATGGGGATCGCCGATAATTATTTAGTATTTGTGGATGGGATGGAGCATTGAGAATATCATTAAATGAATTTTAAAATAAATTTAGTAGAATTCGTTTGAAAGAAAAGGATTTGGTTCTGATTTTTTCTCGTTGTTTTTTGGTATATTTTTTTTCTATTATGTTAAGTTAAGCTTTAGTCATGTGGTTTTGAAGAGTAATTTATAATATAAATTCAAAATCAACTTAATCAGATTTACTTCTGAAAGACTCAAAATACTTTAGTTTATATTAGCCTACTGTCTAGCTCTTCAAATTGTTAGTTGACCTAAATTGTTAGAAAATACCAACAAGGGGCATTCCTCGAACTGATATTAGAGGGGAATGATTTCCCCCTCCTTTGGCAGATACATGCTGCTCGGGTAGAGCAATTTTTGTGCGACAAGAATAACTATAATCGTTAGAATGTGTATTTTAACTTATTAAATTGGCGTATGGAATACTAGGTTACCGCGTGCATTACTTTACTTTTTACCTTTTGCATGCTGACCTATGATTTGCGTAGCGCAGGTACCGATTCCTGATTCCCTGCCTTCGGCGGGGAGTGCAATGTGGGGTCGGGTGCAAATTATGCAATGGTTCCTGTGTTTTTCCCTCAAATTTCTCCAGGTACCCATTTAGAGCTGGGTTGACTCTGGCTGAGCTTACAGAGTCATTGATTTCTAAAAAGAATACAAATTTTTGTAATGGTGATATATTTTTGTTAGGTATTAATACTATTGGTGTTTGTGATGAATTCTTATATTCTTTTTTTTTTTGCATTATAGATATATTTCAGTTGGCACTAAACATGAAAAAGGATGAACTATCAAAGCAAATGATTAATTTCATATCTGTCGGTAATTCATCGTTCAGGGAAATCAATGGATGTCAAGAGACGACAGGTATGTCTCAAACATTTTTGTTTCTATTTCGCTTTATTTGGTATCTTTCAGCATATCTGCATGTGGTCTTTTTTCTTTCTTCCCTCCCCCTTCTCTCTATATATGTACATATAAATCTATGTATTGTAATTCTATTATATAAATATAATCTATATATTAAATTTATTATCTATATATATATATATATATATATATATATATATATATATATATATATATATATATATATATATATATATATATATATATATATATATATATATATATATATATATATATATATATATATATATATATATATATATATATATATATATATATATTAAATTTGTGTGAAAAAAAAACTTGTTTTCTCGTTTTATTAGGTGTAGCTGCCGTTCGTTACATATGCATAAATGCTTGGGAACGAAATGTATCACCAAACTGCAGTCTTCCCTGAAACTGGGAGATTCTATAAAACACTTTCTTATTGTGCTAAAATAGTTTGCTATTTAATAAAATGTAATTTTTTTCTTTTTTTTGCTTTATTTTCACATGTACCTTACAGTATATCTGCATATGGTCTAATCCCACCTAATCCCACCCCCCCCCCCCCCCTAATATGCAAATATACAGCCCAAATTATAAACATCCTATCTAGCATCTCAGTTGTTTCAACCCCGTACCTGTAGATCAACATTCTCGAGTGTGTACTGGCTAACAGATAAGTACCAAAAATTGTAATACAAGTGTATTTTGTACAACTTTTTTTCAAACTTTGAATAATATAAAATCAAGCAATAAAAATAAACTCAGATTTCATAAAGGAATATAATAGAAATCTAGATTTGAAATTACCTGGGCTCAGGATAAAGAAAGATAAACTACTGGCTACATTTTTGGCTATTCAAACTCAACAGGTCAATGTTTTCCCCTGAGAATTGGTTCTAAATTTCAGTGATTAAATAAAAAAAAACAAGTTTTTTCAACTTAAAGTAAGGTTCAGCATTAAAACTCAAAACGAACAGAAATTATTTTATAAATGAGAAGGATGCCCCTCATTTACGTTTTTTCTTTATTAAATAAAAAAAAACAAGTTTTTTTAACTGAAAGTAAGGAGCGACATTAAAACTTAAAACGAACAGAAATTATTCCGTATATGAAAGTGGCTGTCCCCTCCTCAACGGCTCGCTCTTTACGCTAAAGTTTTTTATTGTTTTAAAAAATAAAGTTGTCAAACTTTAGCGTAAAACTTTAGAGTCAAACTTTAGCGTAAAGAGCGATGCGCTTAGGAGGGGACAGCCCCATTAATAGACGGAATAATATTTGCTCGGTCTAAGTTTTAATGTTGTTCCTTACTTCAGTTAAAAAAAACCTTGTTTTTCTAATTTAATTTATGATGACTTCTCAGCTAATAAAGGTTGGATTTTGGCTCACCGTACATGAATAATTAAAACAAAATTTGCATATTAATTTTCTTTTTTTTTTTGCTAAATGGCTTTCTCGAAATTTTGTTCTGACATAACTTACAAATTAAATTACGTAACGAATTTCTATATTCGTATGGTTTTGCTACGTATATTGAAAGTTCGCCCCCTAGTCAATACCTCGCTCTTTACGCTTAAGTTCAAATTTTGTTCGAATCACAAACCCCTGAATCAAAAAGGCCGTTTAATTTGAATAGATAGCTCTTTTTAAAGTACTAAAAAACTTTAGCGTAAAGAGCGAGTTATTGACTAGGGGGCGAACCCACTCATATACGTAATAATTTCTGTTCGTTTTAAGTTTTAATGTTGCACCTTACTCTCAATTGAAAAAAAACTTTTTTTATTTTATTCCTGATTGTTTTTATATAATGCTGGGAAATACGGCGCCCCCTTCATAGAAATGTCCCTTCCCCCAAGGAAACATACTCCATGGAAAGATCCTCCTCCATAACCCCTACTCCGACCCCCCCGGCCCCACCAGAAAAAATCCCTCCTGAAAATGTCTGCATACTACCTAGTAACAAATGTTATATGTAAACAATGGACAAACTTTATAAATTTGAGCCTGCTCCCCGGGGCCATTGAGGGATTAAGTCATTCTGAGAGATATATTAATTGAAATTTGCAGTGAACTAAACAAAACAAATGTCTGAAATTATTGACCGTGTGAAAAAAACTTCGGAAAAAAAATGAGGGTAAGAGGGGGCCAAGTTGCCTTCCAATTTTTTTGGTCACTTAAAAAGGGCACTAGAACTTTCAATTTCCTCTCATGATATTTTAGGACTACTGGAACGATACGATCACCCCCGGAAAAAAAAAACAAAAAAATAAACAAGCATCTGTGATCTTTCTTCTGGCAAAATCACAAAATTCCACATTTTTGCAGATAGGAGCTTGAAACCTCTATAGTAGGGTTCTCAGATACACTGAATCTGATGGTGTGATTTTCATTAAAGTTCTATGACTTTTAGGGGGTATTTCCTACTTTTTTGAAAATAAGGCAAATTTTCTCAGGCGCGTAACTTTTGATGGGTAAGACTAATTTTGATGAAACTTATATGTTTGAAATCAGCATAAAAATATGATTCTGTTGATGCATCTATTGGTATCAAAATTCCATTTTTTGGAGTTTCGGTTACTATTGAGCCGGGTCGCTCCTTACAGTTCGTTACCACGAACTGTTTAATTTAAAAAAAAGGCTTCTTATTCTAATTAGATATCCCTTGTGTTTCAGGAGTTGTTCTTGCAGAACTGGGAGAAAAATTCAAACCTTAGCGTATAGAGCGAGGTATTGAGGAGCGGGTATATCTCCTCATATACGGTATGATATTTTTTTTGTCTGAAGTTTCTATATTCCTCCCTAGTTTCAGAAAAATAAAATCGTTTTTATTTAATTTTTTATCGTTGTCAAATAATGCCTCTCTCCTCCGTGGAAAATTCCTCTCCCCCCACAAAAATTAGTCCATGGAAAGTTCCTCCTGTGTAAAATCTCCCTCTCCCACGGCAAATCCGGCCGTGTTGAAAATTTCAACAGAAACTTTCTTGTGGACAATTTCGCCTAGAAAATTCTCTTTAGCCTACTTTCATTTGAAAAAAAAGGATTAATTTTTCATTTGATTTCTAATCTTTTTTCAAAGCATGCTGGAAAACCCCTCAATCGGAAATTTTTCTTGAAATTCCATTCTCTGAATGGAAAGTTTCTCCCGCGGAAAATTCTCCCATGAAGGATTTCTCCCGTGGAAAATTTTCCCATGGAGAAAATCTCTTGCGGAAAATTCCACCATGAAGAATTTCTTCCACTGAAGACTTCCCCATGGAGAATTTCTCCCGGGAAAAATCCCTCCCTCCCCCACGAAAAAATCCCACAGACAATTTTAGCTTCTCTGAAAATTTCCCCCGGACAATTTCCCCGGAACTTCAATTGATGTAAAAATGAATCGGCAAAGAGAAAGTAAGATAAATTTCGTATAGAATTTCTGGAAAATTCTCCCGTTTAATATTTCCCCTTGTATTTTCATCTCCGGGAGCTTCCCTGCCCATGGAAAATTCCCGCCATGGAGAATCTCCCTGCAGAAAATTCCCCTTCCTAAAAAATGTCTGTTTACTTCCAAATAATAAATACTAGATGTAAATAATAGGCAAAATTCATGGCCCTACCCCCGGGTATTGTAGGGGCATCGTGACAATTTCTTCGGAACATCTCTACATGAAAAATTGAATCGGCGAAAAGAAAGTATGACAAATTTCCCTGTCCATGGAAAATTTCACCCACAGAAAATTCCCCCTCTCCGAAAAATTTATGTTTTCTTACAAATAAAAAATACTATACGGAAACAATGCGGAAAATTCATAACTTAAAGCCCTTTCCCCAGGTTGTGGGGGGCCATGTTATCTCCGGAGACACAATTATTTGATCTTTAAGCTATGGTGAAAAAAAATGGATATTTCAAAATTTGGATCGGATGATCTCAGGGAAAAAGGGCGTGGGAGGGGGGCTAGTTTCCCTCCAATATTCTTGGGTCATTGCTTTGATATGATCACCCTGACGAAAAATAAAATAAAAAAAGAAAAAATAAACACTTACCCATGATCTTTCTTCTGACAAAAAATACAAAATTCAACATTTTTGCAAAGGGGGAGGTTGAAATCTTTAGAGTAGGGTTCCATCATATGCTGAATCTGTTTGGTGCACTTTTCATTAAGATTCCTCGACTTTTTGGGGTGTTCCGTGATATGCTGAATCTGTGATTTGCTGAATCTGTTGGTTCCATGATATGAATGTTTCCATGAGGAATGGGCCCATGATATGCTGAATCTGTTTGGTGCACTTTTCATTAAGATTCCTTGACTTTTGGGGGTGTTCCGTAATATGCTGAATCTGTTGGTTCCATGATATGAATGGTTCCATGATATGCTGAATCTCTTTTGCGCACTTTTCATTAAAAATCCTTGACTTTTTGGAGTGTTCCATGATATGCTGAGTCTGTGATATGCTGAATCTGTTGGTTCCATGATATGAATGTTTCCATGATATGCTGAATCTGTTTGGTGCACTTTTTATTAAGATTCTTTGACTTTTTGGGGTGTTCCATGATATGCTGAATCTGTATATGCTGAATCTGTTGGTTCCATGATATGAATGTTTCCATGATATGCTGAATCTGTTTGGTGCACTTTTTATTAAGATTCTTTGACTTTTTGGGGTGTTCCATGATATGCTGAATCTGTGATATGCTGAATCTGTTGGTTCCATGATATGAATGGTTCCATAATATGCTGAATCTGTTTGGTACACTTTTGATTAAGATTCCTTGACTTTTTGGATGTTCCATAATATGCTGAATCTGTTTGGAGCACTTTTCATTAAGATTTCTTGACTTTTTGGGGTGTTCCATGATATGCTGAATCTGTTGGTTCCATGATATGAATGGTTCCATGATACATGATATGCTGAATATGTTTGGTGCACTTTTCATTAAGATCCCTTGACTTTTTGGGGTGTTCCATGATATGCTGAATCTGTGATATGCTGAATCTGTTGGTTCCATGATATGAATGGTTCCATGATATGCTGAATCTGTTTGGTGCACTTTTCATTAAGATTCCTTGACTTTTTGGATGTTCCATAATATGCTGAATCTGTTTGGTGCACTTTTCATTAAGATTTCTTGACTTTTTGGGGTGTTTTTGTCCTTTTTTGAAAATCGCGCAAATTTTCTCAGGCTCGTATCTTTTGATGGGAACATTAAACTGAATGAATCTTATATATTTTGAATCAGCATAAAAAGCCAACTCTGTTATATGAGCAAGGCCTATAAGCCTATAAGGTATTTTATGCAGCCGAGCCCTTTTGGAGGTCATCAGTATCATTTGACAGTTCCCCCTCTTTAAACTTTTTTTGAGCTTGAGAACAGGCTATACCAACTTAAGGATGCAGGTATCTATGCTGAGTATCAGCATGTATGAGTCAATAGATTAGATGCATCACTGCTTTTCTTCTCGGCCATTTTAAGATATCAGGATAAATCAGGAAAGGATAAAACTGACCCTGTACTGGGCAGTGGTGTCTACAGAATCCCGTGTTCATGTGGGAAATTTTACATTGGTAGGACCCATCAACAACTAGGTGAACATTTGCATGAACACAAAATTTCAATAGATAAGTCCCTGAAATTAAAAAATAACAATGACAACTTTGATTCGGCATTGGCTTCGCATATTTTCGTAAATCCGACCCTTCTGGTTCTTTTTAACGAGGCAACCTTAATATCTTCTGTAAATGGCCTACCACAAACTTTTAAAGAGGTAATTGAGATAAAAAAAAAAAATACATGAACCGAAATTTAGCAGGAAATAGAGATACTGGAGATATTTCATTGAGCCCAATTTACGACAGTTTAATTTTGAAGGATTCAATGAATATTTTCACCCGGTATAACTTGAGAGAACCTATTTGCACATCAAATGATGAATTAATTTGTAGGCCAGCCAAAGCTATGGCAAGACAAAGGATTATTGCCCAATCATCTTGGTAGATTTCTTTTTCATTGATTGCAACCTGGTTCTTATTTAGTTTCTGTTCTGTCGTTGGCAAGTAAACTTCGAAAGGTTCGATTTTCATTGGTTTCTTTTTCTTTCCTTTCTTTTTTGCTTAGCACTGTGGACGATTCGGCGGAGGTCCTTGTCGAAATATTTGCATATTTCTTCTTCTTCGTAGTTCCCCACTGGCTGACAAAATCCTCGTTTTTTCACCTTTTTTGATTTTATTTTTCTTTTTGTCATTTTTTTTCCTCTTTGAGTTTCATTTGCTCCTATATATCGATATATCAATATCAATATTGAATATCACCCAATACTAGCTGATTATGATCTTTGGACTATTTTTGAACAACTGACTATCTTAAAATTTCTATTGGATGTATTTGTGGAAAATACGACGTGGGGGAGGGTGGCTGCCCTCCAATCACTTTGGCTCATAAAAAGGGCACTAGAACATCTGAGTTCCAATCAAATGAGCCCATTCTAGAGTTTTTACGATCACCCTTTCCATAAAAACCCTATATGCCCTCGGGGCATAACTTACAACCCTTGCGCTGAGTGCTCTGGGGGGGGGACGGTTCTCATCCTCAAAGACATAATTTCCAGACTTTTCAAATACGCTGAACAAAATGGCTATCTCCAAATTTTGATTAGATGTGTTTTGGGAATTGGTGGGCGTGAGGGGGGGGGGGGAGCTTGTTGCCTTTCAATCGGTTTTGACTATTAAAAGGGCACTGTCCCTTTCAATATTCAATCAAATGAGCCTCTTTCGAAGTTTGTTACGTCAACAAATGGCCATCTTAAAATTTCTATCAGATTTCGGGAAAATACGAGGTTTGGGGAGGGGAGAGGTATCACCCTCTGATTACTCAAAAAGGACACTAGAACTTCTGATTAGCAATCCAATGAGCCCCCTCCGAAGTTTATACGATCACCTTTTCTATATAAACCTTACATGCCCCCAGGATGTATTTTACAACCCTTGCACTGAGGGCTGTAGGGGGGGGGGAGGTTTGTCATCCTCAAATACATAATTTCCGGACCTTTCAACTACTTTGAGCAAAGTGGCTGTCTCAAAATTTTGGTGGGATTTATTATCCAATCTCTTAGTATATTTTCTGTTATTTTTATCTGGTTTTCAATATTTTGCAAAATAATTAGAAAACGAAGCCTTTGATATGAAATTTTTTTGTCATATATTTGTCGTTAAGAATTTTTTTCAAAAATAAAGAATAGTAATAAAAAATCATTTAGAAGTCATTTGGCTCTCATTTCGATTCATGCATACAATTTATGCAACCACTTAAGATTACTTAAGAATAATACACAGGTTTCCAAAAATGGTGTTATTTTTTTCGAAATTCTATCATTACATTGTCTTGTTATAGGCATCACGAACATTGTTGAAGTGAACAATAGGCAGGGCTACATCGCGCAGTTTTTTAAAGTAGCCAAAGGATCCAGCTATCAAAACATGAAAGTATCTGATATGCGACAAATTCAGCCATACACCAAAGGTAAGGCTCAGCTCTATATCAAAGCTCTAGTTCATTAGTCATTCATTCTACTTGTGAATAAAAGTAGATTATTTATATTTTTTAGCGCTAGTTTTGTACAGGTTTACTCCTTTTTCGTCTTTTTTTTATCGAGATGTCACTACTAATTAACGATTTATTTAATTAGCTGTATTCCAATTGCTCTTAGTGTCGCTCTTGCATCGAAGGTCGATATAATTTTCCAGTAAAAAAGGCAAAGTTTTAAGTTGATATTGATTGGTTCATTTAATAAAACAAATGAAAATCCTTTTAAGTATTTCAAGTCCAGTTTCGTCCATGATTTATTACCTTTTAAATTAATTTTTCACGTCTAAAAGTTTGATCTTTAAGTAAAGCATTTCCTTCAGTGATATGTTTTTGATGAAGAATAATTCGGCTAATTTAAGCATGTTTAGACTAATTGGCTAATTTGAGGTATGTTTTAGAGGCACTGTTTAATATACATAATGCAGTCATAGCGCCTTTCTAATATCAAAGTACTCCTCCTACTACTACTACTACTACTAGTAACTCACTGCAGCTCCAAACCGCTTGGGCCTAACACTGCTGTTTTCACTCGTCCTCTATCCCATCTATTCTAAGCTTCATTCCTTATCCCCCCCCCCCCCCACAGAAGTTTCATTATCTTTTCAACCCTTATAAATGACCCCTTCTCACCCCATTTACGGACGACGTACTTTTTGAATCGACCGCCTGTGTAGTTTTTCGTTAAAAAAAAAGAACATAAAATCTTAGATTGATATTTAGTTGTTCATTAAAAAAAAAAGAAAAAATAACTTTTCAAGATTCCAAAATCAGTTTCAGCAATGACTTTTGACCATTAATGTTTTTGTTTCACATTTAGAAGTTGGATATTCCAGTACAATCAGTTTCCTTTTGTGATAATTTGGTGGTGAAAATAACTGGTGCAGTTCAGCACCCGAGCGATTCTAAACTCAAAGTGGACTGATTTTGAAATATATATATGCTACTTTTACAGGGTATAGAAATTTACCCTGTATTATGTTGTACACTGTTTAACACAAAAATAAGAATAATCTGGTTTTAGGTAGTTACTTGATTTTATGGAGCTTTGATATTATCTCAACAATAATAATAATAATTTACTTATACCCTCTTTACAAACATAATATGCTGATAGAGGATTAAAAAGGAAAAAGAAAAATACACACACACACACTAACAAAATACAATATAGGATATAAAAGATGCAATGATATAACACCTCTGATGTATAACAATACTATAACAATAACAATACTATCGGATGCAATTAAGAGGGAAAACAACAAAACATTCTCTATGCTTTTCAAACCTTAGCGCTTTTCAAACGCTTTTCTCAATATTGATTAAGGAGCCTAAGCTTGGAAAATACCTTATACACCGATTTGAATAATCTCATGAAATGGTTTGCAGAACTGTATTTTTAGCTCGGCTCTTACTTTTGACCGAAATTTCACGCTCAGTCGCGTAAAACTTAAAATAAACTGCCCCTTTCTGGAAATCTTCTTTGGCAGACTTTTTTTGTGCATTTTGTTTGAAATTGTTTTATTTTAGCTTTTATGGGCCGCCCACTAGGCATGTAAAAACCCTTAAGAAATTCATTATAAGTTTCTATGCAATTAAAGTCTTATTTAATGAAAGAGGAAAAGTGCAAACTGCAAACTACTACACAAATTACTAGGGAGAAGTGATATTAAGTTTTCAAATTGATTTTTTTTTCTCTTTTTTTATTATTATTATTATTGTCAAACGAGGATGTAAAACTCTCCTAGATTTAGATTAGGCTGATGATTTAAGTATCCTATGTGAAAATACTAGCAAAACGAATGAACTGTTAAAGGTTTTACAAGTTCATGGTGCAAGAATATCTTTGAAATTTTTAATTTTAAGAAGACGAAGTTGCCAAGACTAGGAGAAAGTGAAAGTGAAAAGGTAATGTTGTGTAACAAGAAGGTCGATCAAGTTTGTGAAAACGTTAATGATATTATGTCAAGGTACAAAATGGCCACGTTGTGGCATCGTAAAGTTTAGGTTCTCTGAAACAGATTATGTTATATCACGGAACTGAGGGTTCATATAGGCTCATTAATTCTATGATAATTCCCTGTTCTTGATTCAGGAAATTTTGCGCAACGTTATTTGAGCTGAAATTGTTGCAAAAAAAAACAAACAAAAACACCCTCTATGAGAGTTTCAAAATGAGTCATCTATAAATCTTTCTTTAAGGTTTCATATGCATCATTGAATCTCCAGATGGAGCGCAATGTGGTCTCATCCTTTTTCTCTGTAAAGAGTGTCAAATTACCACCCAGGTCAAATCTGAACGAGATGAAGTTCAAGCTAGGCTAAACAAGTGCCGAAAAACACTTGGGATCCAAATAAGGTCATCAGATAGTCTGAAACAATCAAAAGGACAAGAAGCTGCAATCGTGGTGGATGGCGTCATTTCTGGCTATGTAGATATGATACATGCTGTTGCAGTATCAGAGTATTTAAGGAAGAAAAAGAAGATAATACTGGTATTTTCCAGTTTTTTTTTTCATTTTCAATCAGCTCTTCCATTTGCTTAGTTTTGTACAATCCGGCTTTTTTGAAATTTTAGCATTTAGAAAAAATGAACAATAGTGTCCTGTTTCTACAGGGCTGTCTGTCAAACAGCGCTCAACAACAAAATGGTCCCACTAGAAAAACGAAAAAAAGGACGCTCGGTGGCTGTTGCTAAGCTATTTTCAGTTTCGGTTTTGCGGACTTACCATATGTGAAGTCCTACTTCAACGATACGTCCATCTCAGGAGGGATGCAATTCATAATTCCTGACTTACTTCTTATCAATATTTTTTGTTCAAGAGAGCTTATTAATATACTCATTTTATTATTGTTAAAACAATTTGTTATTGAAAGTTATTTATAGAAGTTGGCGACATCGCCATATTCTCTCTCTTTGGCAAATCTTCTATGATAATTGGTGTGTTCCCGAGTTCAATTATCACTTTCAATTAACTATTTTTTTCCGTTCCGAGGCACCTAATAAAACAAAATAATAAGCAATAATCGTAAATGCAGAATGGAGTAAAATGATAGCTCCTTTCATCATTCATTTTTTAGGGGGCTAAATTTTTTTTAGATGCCAAATTTGTTGTAGTATGCCACTGAAGTTAATAGCGAATACTTAATGATTGGTAATTGGTAATTGGTAATTGGTAATTGGTAATTGGAATTAAGTTCTGGAACACTCGAAGTTAGGAAAAATACAACTTGAAGGGCTGTCTGGAGAATACTAAACTTAGTTAAATGTCATTGCTAGTAACTTTTTCTTCTTGGTTGACACGCAACCTTTGAATAAGAAAATAAACTTGTTACTTCATTCAAAGAACGTGATAGAAGTTCTGGCCTTGAAATTTTTCCATCTGGCACTGCGATCAGTCTTCCCAGGCATGGCACCTTTGCACCGTGACCGATTCTAATCATTTTCCTATAATAACAGCCATAAATAGTAAGTGAAAAAGCTGATAAATCTTGAGTTTAAGTGCAGGGACTATCCATGTGCTAAAAATCATTGTGTTGTTCTGTATTTTTCGGTACCGAAGGCACGAGCTGCTGCCCGAACGAAGCAAGGGTATTTATAATTTTAACATTGCTACCTCTAAGGTAAGAAAAGAAGTTAGCAGCTGGTTTTGTTTTAAATCAGTAGTTAATCAGGGTTACGTTCTATCTCCATTTATTTTGATCATTTTGGTGGACTGTATCCTAAGAAGCGCATCAAATACAATGGGAGAACACAGATTTAAACGAGGATGTAAAACTCTCCTAGATTTAGATTAGGCTGATGATTTAAGTATCCTATGTGAAAATACTAGCAAAACGAATGAACTGTTAAAGGTTTTACAAGTTCATGGTGCAAGAATATCTTTGAAATTTTTAATTTTAAGAAGACGAAGTTGCCAAGACTAGGAGAAAGTGAAAGTGAAAGTGAATAGGTAATGTTGTGTAACAAGAAGGTCGATCAATTGGACAGATTCACATACTTAGGTAGTATTATTAATAAAGACAGTGGGTGCAGTGAATATGTTAAAAGTAGAATAGCCAGGGTTCAGGGTGTTTTTTCACAGTTGAAAAACGTTCTGAGGGATAGTAAGATAGGTCTGCGAACCAAGGTTGGAATATTGAAAGCTACAGTGATGACAGTGATCGAACATGGTTCTGAACCGTGGGCACTCCAAGAAACCGTTTTCTTGGAGTGCCCACGGTTCAGAACCATATTTGGAGGTATACACGGTTCAGAACCAGGATGATTTGCTTGATGTGTTTCAGAGAAATTGCCTAAGGATTGTTTTGAGTATCCGACTGACTGACCGCATCTCAAACAGTAAGCTGTACAAAAAACGTGGTTCAAGCCTTCTTTCTAGGGCTATAATGAGAAAAAGGTTGAGAGGGCTATGACACTTTCCACGTATTAAGGATGACAGATTAAATATATATGTATATATATATATATGTCTATATATATATCTAGATATATATACATATATATATATATATATATATATATATATATATATATATATATATATATATATATATATATATATATATATATATATATATATATATATATATATATATATATATATATATATATATATATATTTATATACTACTACTACTACTACTACTACCAACTCACAGCAGCACCAAGCCGCCTGAGACCAACACAGCTATGCACGCTCCTCCTCCCTCCCAATCTATTCAAAACCTCCCTTTTTACGCCCACCCATGAAGTTCCCATTTCCTTTAAATCTTTCTTTATGACGTCCTCCCAGCCCAGACGAGGACGACCTGCTTTCCGTTTAGCCCTAGACGGTTGGCCGAAAAGAACAATCTTCGGCAATTTGTCATCCTTCATCCGCACAACGTGCCCTAGCCACCTCAACCTTTCTTTCATTGTAGCCCTAGAGAGCGATATTGAACCACATTTTTCGTATAGCCTATTGTTTGAAATACGGTCAGTCAGCCCGGTACCCAGAACCATCCTTAGTCAATTTCCCTGGGCAACATATAACAAATCTTTCTCCATTTTACTAAGCATACATGTATCAGAGCCATATTTGACCACTGTTATCACTGTAGCTTACAATAGTCAAGTTTTGACTTGTAGAATTATCTAGCCATTCTTTTAAACTTTTTTCAACTGTGAAAAAATACACTGGGCCTTGGCTATTCTAGTTTTGATATCTTCACTGCTCCAATCATCTTTACTAATAATACTACCAAGGTAAGTGAATCTCTCCACCTGATCAATCTTTTCATTACCCAACTTCACCTTTTCACCTTCACTTATTCCTAGCCTTAGTGACTTAGTCTTTTTAACATTAATTTTCAAACCTATTCTAGCACCCTGAACTTGCAAAACCTCTAAAACTTCATTCATTTTGCTCACACTTTCATCTAGGATGCTTACATCATCAGCAAAATCTAAGTCCAGGAGAAATTTCCCTCCCATTTGATTCCGTGGTCTCCCATTGCCTTTCCTGTGCTCCTTAAGACAATGTCCATCAAAATAATCCATATAAAGGGGGATAGAACACAACCCTGCTTAACTCCTGATTTAATACAAAACCAGCTGCTAACTTCATTTCCTACCTTAACCGCAGCAGTTTTATTCTTGTACATAAGCACTATCACGTTAATGTATTTGTCTGGTATACTATACAAGGATAAGACCTTCACTAAAGCTGTTCTATGAACAGAGTCGAACGCTTGCTCATAATCTATAAAACTGAGGACTAAAGGTGTTAAAAAACTTAGGAACTTCTCAATTGTTCACCTAAGAATTAATATTAGGTCGATACATCCACAACCTTTTCGAAAGCCGCACTGATCTCCTCTTAAAACTTAGTTTACGGTATCTCTCAGTGTAAAAAGTATCATATTATTTAGTAATTTACTACCTACAGAGACCAGACTAATCTCTCAATAATTACCACACTCACTTTTATCACTTTTCTTATAAATTGGCTTAATTAAGGTTTTCCTAAAATCGTTAGGTACTTCCCCTTTTTCAGAAATCATATTCATAATCTTCAGTAACTTATTCCTAACCTTAGAGCCATCATATTTAAGAAACTCATTTACCACCCTATCAGCACCTGGAGCCTTATTATTTTTTAGTCCTTTTAGTACTGTTGCTAATTCCTCCTCACAAAACAAATCTTCCTTCACATTCAAGGTATCACGAACTTTTTCATTTTCCTTTATATCTCTTCCTTCAACTCTATATCTGTTAAGAAAATTCTCAAAATGTTAGGCCCATCTCTCTTTAGTTTTTTCCTTATCGCTAATTGGGGCCCCATTCCAATCTTTAACTGAGCCTTTAAAGTCGGCGCTGACTACTCCCTCTCAATTTGTTAACATGTCAGTACAATATTTTAGTATTATGCCGTCTAGCTGCATCTTCCAGATCCTCGGCAATTTTATCCGTGGCCTCTGCTTCACACCTCCTTAGTTCATATTTTAAGTAAAACAAATACTTACAAAATGAAAAGCATACATTGATGAATAAATAATGAGGCAATATGCTCTGCTGATATACCTGGCAAGGTCATGGAGGCATATCAGAATATCTTTATCAGTTTCTACTATATATATATATATATATATATATATATATATATATATATATATATATATATATATATATATATATATACATGTAGAAACTGATTAAGATATTCTGATATGCCTCCATGACCTTGCCAGGGTATAATCAGCAGAGCATAATTGCCTCATTATTTATTCATCAATGTATGCTTTTTCATTTTGTAAGTATTTGTTTTTCTATTCTATCAACATCTGTGTGCGCCAGTTTGAAATCTATTAATTAATGGGTAAAACTTAGTTTGTGCATGAGCGTTAATTTTTTCTGGCCAGCTGCAACCCTTTGTCTGTTGGATAGTAAATCCTCTCCCCCTGGGTATTACAATTCCAGGCTGAGAAACGATGTCCTGGAGGAATTTCTAGAAGCTACTGATTCGTTTTCAGTAAAGTTTTGAAAAGCTCATAAGTTACGACGATACCATCTAATGGATGTCCATTTATACCTAGTACTGCTCAACACAAAATATATCTAATTGTTGAAAAACTCTTTTTTTCATACACTTGCTGTTGACACTGAGGAGAAGCTGTAGTTCATATTAATACGAAATCTTGGGGCTCTTGGGCAATGGTGATTTCTAGATTTTTAAATATTTGGATTGTGTAAAGTCAATGAGGAATATTATCTCCTTTTTTTTGGGGGGGGGGGGGTAAGGGTATAATCCTGAAAAAATTTACAAATACTCAAAATTTCTAGTTTAGTTTATTTTCAAAGGTGTTTTTACTGTTCTAAACAACTTCATAACTCTCAATGCTTAGGATTTTTATTTGGGCATTCTAGAATGTATCGTTTTTGTAGAGGGTCGCCATTTGGTTTTGAGATAACCCCAACAACCCCAGACAGAAGAACTGAGGCCCTTATTAATTATGCTATCTTTCATACCTCCCGAGCTTAATTAGCGTGGGTGTTCCCTATAGTTTCTGATGAATACTTCACTCCAGGACCAATAAACACATGTCATACTAAACAACCTCTGAACAATTAACAAACTATATCCTTTCTATCCTCTAGGATGAAAATGGTCTCTTGAAAAATGCATGGGAAGTTGCTAATGGTCCCCGTGACTGGCATGGCCCTGAAGCTATATATGTATTTACTACAAGTGGAAGGATGATGCGTCCAATTCACTATGGGCCAACACAGGACACTTTATTCATTGGGAGCTTAGAGGCGTTGAATTTTGTAATTAGGAATAACTGTGATGTTCCTTTGGAGGTAAATTCTATAAATATTTAATTACAATGACCAAAGCGTCATTCCTTTCTGTCGTACATTTCAGAAAATATATTTTGCTCTAATGGAATTTTTTTGGCCAATTTTAAAAATTTAATAAGATGTTTTAATCAGTTATAGTTCTTAACTAATGCAATTTGACATTTCACTTTTCTCCAAATTTGGAAAGATTTTATTTATTATTATTATTTGTTTAAGGAAATTATATAATAAAATATTTGCAGCCTTTTATTCTGTACAGACAAAGGTATTTTTTCTGTTACCAATTTTGAACTTTAACAATGGAGAAATTTGGGCTGTTTTCTAAAACTTTTTCACATTGTTCCCTCGCACACATTTATTATACATTTCAAAATTTGTTTGGAATTAACAGAAATGTAAATTCACTGGAATAATTTGGTGAAAATAAAATCGGATCGATTTACAAAAACTGATCACAGAACCAAAACAGGAAACATTAGTTCACCTTACAACAATCGCAAGAGTATTGCTGGCATTGGTTCTGATCGGCTATACAGGGGCTAGCAGCTATCCACACAGCTTGCACATGTTAGGCACTAACTTTACCAGCCTCATGGTTCTTTGAGAGCTAATACCAGGGTTGTATCCATGATTTTAGTTCGGCGGGGAAGAGGTGGGTTAAAAAAAATGTATCCAAAGTTTGCTTATGCACATTTTTTTTACGTTTTTACGAGTCGGACAGAAACTTCGGGCGGGGGGAGGGGATTACATTTAAAAACGCATCAAAAATTTGTTTATATACATTTTGTTACGTTTTTACAAGTCTGACAGACATTTCGGGCTTGTTCTTTTAATTAGAACAAGCTCTTTAAGAAAATCTTGTGAAATTTCTAGAGGGCCAAATGCTTCCCTCAAATTCCTCAAGCCACACCCTACTCTGTCTGTAGCCATTTTCAGGTTAAAAATCAATATCGATAGACTTTTACAAAGGAGTTTAGCACGCTAGCTAAACATCTTTTTGCTCAATATTAATATTGAAAATCGATATTGAAGCTATGAATCGAAGAAGCGATAGTCTTTCAGAAGTAATTGAATCTTTATTTACAACTCATGAAAGGCTCCAAGGATGATATACCCCATGGACTCTTTGTTACGAGTCTCAGACCCTGGGTATGGCCGTACCCGCCCTGGATACGACCCTGGCTACCATCCTGCTTGCTAAGGACAAATATAGGCTATATGGCACACCTTCTACGGGATTATCGTCAACGTAGAATTTTTATTGTCTGGGTAGGCTGATAACCCTCACAGTTGGTAATAGACCCCTAGAACCTATGACCCCTAAGGCCTATAGACCCCGGAACATAGACCCCTAGGGCCTATGTTCCGTGAAGTGTAGCAGTAGCTATTAGCCTTGGATCCTAGTTGAAGAGCAAAATACGTAGTTCTATTTATCAGGAAAAAATTGAATGTTCCGTTTCACTTTGGCGCAAGGGGAAGGGGGTACACGGGCCAAAAACCCTTGCGTACAGACCTTACTGAGTAGTAAAGCGGTACCCTCCCCTACTGAGGGTAGTAAAGAGCTAGTTAAAACAAATGGGAAAGTCTTCGTGCTTTATTTATGGAATGTTTTAAACCCGAATGGTATCAGCGATATAATGTAATGATAAAAAATTAATAAAATAATTTAAATAAATTAAAACATATAGGGCAGCAATTAACGCTATCTTCTTATACTTAACGAAAAAGATTAGGTCTCCAATAGTATTTTTCCTGGCCGAGCAATAGTATTTACAACTACTAGACGGTTTGCTAGTATGTCTGAACTTTATATTAGTTAGGCTGCGTAAAGAAGTACTCTACAAATAAGTTTTTCACTATTGCGTCATGCTTTTCCTTTTAAACATTATAATTTCTCAATAGTGTTTTAGGTTAAAGTTGTTTTTTATTCTAAAATCAAAACATAGAGTGCGAAATGTTAAAATAAGAAAAAATTCCTTTTATTTTAAAACCAAGAACATAATATTGAATTATGGAATAACCCAAACGCGAATCTCTAAAATTGTGACAGTTAACTAAAATTTAATATTAAAAGAAAAAATCAGAAATTGAAGACCATTTTTTAAATTATACCGGATAAAACAAATCCGAAGTAATTAATCTTTTCCGATAATTCTGATAGAAATTGGACAAGAAGACTGGGACCCAGGTAATAAAGATTAGGCGTGTCATTGGACGGAGAATTCGTGGCCATTTTATTAGTGAGGAAGAAGAAAAGTCTTTTTGAAATTTAACAATATATAAAGTTTTCTTTAATATTTTCGATAGTTTTATCTTAACAAAAGTTCTCTAGTGGGTTGGAGAGGGCTGTGGGCTTATAACCCCTCCTCCTCCCTCCTTGAATGCGCCCCTTTCCTTGCGAATAAGCACCTTCATGTTTACGTAACTCCGTTTGGGCTCCCTCGGATATTCAATTTCTTTAAAACCTCTTATATTTTTGTATCAATTACATATAATTCGCCTGTTTTATTCTGTTCACCTGTTAAAGGACTTGTCCCACCAAAATAAAATCCTGTGCATATGCCTTAGTTGGCCACTTCACACAGTGGCCTATTTATATATTTATTTGTTTCTTAGTGGGATTATTTATTTATTTCCTTCAAAATTAAGGAGTGTATAACATGCATAAATGAAATCACAAAAGGAAACGAAAAACTTCAACAAACAAAACAAAGCATTGATGTAAAATAGGCTTAATAACGTAACTGAATAAAATACGTAAGAAAAAAACAACAACGAGAAATCAAACATAATTTAAATTCTAGAAAAAAAGGGGAATAGGTTGTGCCTAATAAGAAAATTTTCAGACTTATGAGAAAAATTATCCCTCTTAATCCTAGCTACTTCCAACGGCTCTTCATTTTTAAATTTCATAACTAATTCAGTATTACTAAAATAATTTGGAAAACCAGGTAGAAATTTACAACATTTAAAATAGCAAATGTGCACCGATGATAAATCGCAGATTTTAAAATCTTGAAAAAGAAGGGCCGGATAGAGAACATACGGAAAGGCAACTGCATTAAAAGAGAACCTAAATTAGTCCCATTCCTTAAACATAAAGCAATTATAGAGAACGTACGGCAGTTGCAACTGCATTAAAAGAGAACCTAAATTAGTCCCATTCCTTAAACATAAAGCAATTATAGAGAACGTATTGCAGTTGCAACTGCATCAAAAGAGAACCTAAATTAGTCCCATTCCTTAAACATAAAGAAATTATATATAAAGTACGGCAGTTGCAACTGCATAAAAAGAGAACCTAAATTAGTCCCATTCCTTAAACATAAAGCAATTATAGAGAAAGTACGGCAGTTGCAACTGCATTAAAAGAGAACCTAAATTAGTCCCAGTCCTTAAACATAAAGCAATTATAGAGAACGTACGGCAGTTGCAACTGCATTAAAAGAGAACCTAAATTAGTCCCATTCCTTAAACATAAAGCAATTATAGAGAACGTACGGCAGTTGCAACTGCATCAAAAGAGAACCTAAATTAGTACCATTCCTTAAAGATAAAGGAATTATAGAGAACGTACGGCAGTTGCAACTGCATCAAAAGAGAACCTAAATTAGTCCCATTCCTTAAACATAAAGCAATTATAGAGAACGTACGGCAGTTGCAACTGCATCAAAAGAGAACCTAAATTAGTACCATTCCTTAAAGATAAAGTAATTATAGAGAACGTACTGCAGTTGCAACTTCATCAAAAGAGAACCTAAATTAGTCCCATTCCTTAAACATAAAGCAATTATAGAGAACGTACGGCAGTTGCAACTGCATTAAAAGAGAACCTAAATTAGTCCCATTCCTTAAACATAAAGCAATTATAGAGAACGTACGGCAGTTGCAACTGGATTAAAAGAGAACCTAAATTAGTACCATTCCTTAAACATAAAGCAATTATAGAGAACATACGGCAGTTGCAACTACATTAAAAGAGAACCTAAATTAGTCCCATTCCTTAAACATAAAGCAACTTATTATTTCTAACAACTCCAACCGCATATTAAAAAAAAATAGTGCCATTTTGAAATTCAGACGAAAAAGTGAAACCATAATGATTTATTGTTTTCGTTTGTTCTTCAAAGTAAATACTAGTGGTATATGGTATTCACCCTGAATTTACCGAGCGATTTAACCGCCTGTTGTCTGAATAAATTTTGTATTTTAATAAGTAACTATGCTCAAATTAAAGAAGACGTTATTAGTGCCTAAATGGGTAGCAAGCCCAGTTTAGGGACCAAAGGACATAAAAATTTCATTGTGCAAACATTTTCATTTTCAGGACATGTTGACGACAACCCGGGAGATTGATGACAAAAATATGTTTGGTCATATTGCCAACTTTATACCCTTTAGCAATCATAATCCTGGACCTCGTGTTATCTACCAATGTCAGGTATTTTTTAATCCCTTTCCCTTTAATTTTTTAATATTAATATATTTATAATTTAATATATACCCTTTTAATTTTTTAATATATTCCCTTTAATTTGTATTATATCTAAAAAAAAGAATACTAAATAAATCAAAATACAAAACATAAAATTAAGTCCCTAATTCTGTTTGTCTTCTTTATATTAAATATTAACTGACATTCAAAAGACAACAAAATTTTTAATTTCTTTATTGCTTATATTGCCTCTACTTTGTTTAAGTTTCCAGATTGAAATGTTTTGGTAGATTTTCCTTGATATGGTTTCCTTTTCCTTTCCTTTCCACTTTCCTTTTTAGTTAATCGAAATGAGGATTAACTTATTTTGGTTGTATCACACAGCTTTATAAAAGAATCTAAAGTGCTTTAAAAAATGATGGAGCAGATAAAATTGTATTCTCTATCAACTTCTTTTTTTAATCGACTTGGCTCAATTGGCTTTTGAATAAATATAAGACTCAGATTGATCAATCACAAAAAATTCAGCTGTATTTAAAGAAGTAATTATTAAAGATTGTTTCTTAATGTTTGTTTATTTACCTTTAATGATGGTATGTTTGTTTATTTACCTTTAATGATGGATTTTTAAAATTTTTTATATTTTTGTTTGTGTGTTTTGTTTTGTATCCACGGTGGGATGGCCTTTCATTCCCCTCTTGCCCAACAAGTTTTTGTTGTTATGTTTTTTTTTTTGTTAATTAAATTAATTATGCTATTATTATTATTACTACTACTACTATTATTATGACTAGATCTTTTGTTTTGTGTATGCCCCATTATTTACACATCCAGCCTTAAGAGATTTGCTCTCTGTTGGGGGGGGGGGGTAGTGTATTTTTGTTTTTTTTTATATATAATAAATAAATTGAAAGTTAAAGAGTGGTTGAAGTTTCACAAGTATGTTAATAAGAAATGTTTGTGGTTATGTGGAGCTTTTGGTGTCGCTCCAGTCATCCGTTGTTCGGTGTCCTTTCTATTTAGTGTTATTGTAATTTGTTTCTATTACTTTTTTTCCTGTTGTTATTATCATTAAATTTGGTTTGATAAATAAAGGAGAAATAACGATTAAATTGGATTCACGGACTCAATTGTTTACACCTTGTAACAATGCAGGAATTAACTGGTGAAGTGATTAACAATCAAGCCGATGAACCAGCTATTCTTGTCAGACATTTGTTATAAGCGTAAATTTTGTATTTCCGGTTTCCTTGGGTTTCCAGGTTATAAATCATGAAGTAAAAAATAATGAATTGGTTTCAATGCGTCATAGCTTAGCACAAGGCAGTGAAAATCAAACAGCTCGTGGTACCAAACTGTAAGTAAGGAGTGACTCGGCTCAATAGTAACCGTAAAAAAAAAACAAAAAAAAACAGAACTTTAATAACAAGAGATACATCAAAAGAGTTTGCTTTTTATCCTGTTTCTAAATATATAAATTTCAGGAAAAAGAGGGGAAACACCCCCAAAAATTCAAATAGTCTTGATGAAAATCTCACCATCAGATTCAGCATATCAGAGAACCTTACTGTGGAGGTTTCAAGTTCCTTTATGCTAAAACGTGGAATTTTGCATTTTTGTTGTTATTGTTGCTGTTTTTATCCCAGATGTGGTTGTATTGAACCAGTGAACCTAGGAGTTTGAGAGAGAACTCATTCGATCGAAAATGAAAAGTTCTTGGGCCCTTTTTACGACCAAAAAGATTAGATTGCAAATAGCCCCCTACCTCTTTTTTTTACCCCAAAGTCATCAGATCAAAATTTGAGACAGCCGTTTGATTCAGCATAGCTGAAGGGTCCATTAAAAATACCTGTAGATAAAACATGACCACCATAATCCATGAAGGAAGGGCTGTAAATTACGCAATTTGCCCATTGTTCACATATAGTATTTTTTTATTGGGAAAATATACGGAGGTCTTTGTGGGGGGGGGGGTATTTTCTGCGGCTGATTTTGCATGATAATTTTTCGTGGGAAATAAAGTCTATTGGGGAATTTTCCAGGGGAAATTTGACACGGGGAAATGGGATTTCGTGGTGTGATTTGAAAATCGGTGTTCATTTTAAGTTTTAATCCTGCTCCTTACTTTCAGTTGAAACAACTTTTTTTTAACGTTATTAAAAAAGAGAGCAAGGCCTGAACATTAGGCCACAAGTTTACTAACACTAACGCATGAGGAAAATGTAAAGATTATGGAGAAATGAGGCCTTATGACTATAGACACATAGAAATAAGTTCTCTAAATAACTATGCATCGCCTGTGTTCTGACCAGTTGTGTCCTTTATTTAGTTTTTAAATGCATAATAAAAACAATTAGGAATATTACTTGATATTTCAAGTATTAAAATTGATAGGAGGGTGCCAGACGAAAGTAAAAAAAAATGCACAAATACCGTCTTAGCCTCGACTTTTTTTTATTCCTGCTTGCCTTAACATGAGCACGATGTGGTGTTTATATAAAAGGAATTTCTATTTCCACGTCTTCTCGTACAGCAAGTTGGCATATAATTTAAACCAGTCTACAATAATAAGTGATGAAGTCCTACTTCGATCATACACGAAAATTGTGCACGGAATGAACTATCTCAAAATTGTGCACAGTGCACTTAATGAACTTTCACCAAAGTTCGCATTTGTTTAGCCCAGTGTAAAATTTGCTGTGTAACAGTGCAGTTGGCATTTTATTAGTGGCAAACTTAACCTACAACTTTAAAGGAAGAAATAAAAAAAATGTTCAGAATCTCTACTCGCATATTGTCACTATTGCAAATTTTCAATCCGATAATTGCAATGGCGATTTTAGAATCTGCTTAGCTCATTTGCATGATCCATTGAAAACAAGTATTTGCAAGGTTTTCGTAGTTCAATTCATAGCTTGAAATGTTTTTATGAGAATAAATACCGATTTTAGTGTATAAGTTAGCCATACGTGAGCACGTTTATGCTATTTTTATCTTGGAAAACGTTATCATTTAAAAATGGTGTTGTCCTTGAATTAGTCGAGCTGGATAAAGTCCATGAGATCATACTAACTATAAAAATTCCACCATTTCAACGGTTTTCGTTTTTGTTACGACAAAGTATTTAACGAATTATCAAGCAATTAGTTATGAAGGTGGCCCGCACATAATTGCTATTTTTCTGCTCTGCTCAATAGAATGCTTGTAATCCACTTCGGATGTTTCACCAATTAAGTCAACATTGCAAATTACTAAATTATCCCTCTGTCTAAGAAGATTTTTTACTCTGCCCTTTGATTGCGTTGTGGGAACAACACATTGGTTTCATCCTTTTTTTATATGATTCCGCTAATTTCAGCTTATCTTGAGAAAGTGGCAAGGGTCTATTTTCACAGAAACTGTAGACCTCTGACCGGATGATGAGTGAATGATATTCAGTTAAGAAAGGTCAGTTTAATTCGTACCTTAGGCCAAAGAGGAGGTTTTTTGCTCTTCCTTGAGCCTATTGTGTATGAACTGAAGGTGGGAAAGAAGTTGTTTTATAGTGTATGTCAGAGAAGACTATCTGAAGCTATTCCGCCCAGCTTTTGATTATTCGAGACGAGTTTCAGCCTTCGAGTACAAATTTCTGTTCAAGTAGGCAAACTCCCAAGCAGAATTTGCAAATGGAAGTTGGATTAAGATCTGAAAGTACTTAAGATAAGGAAGGCTTCCTTGGTCCTATTTCTATAATATGTTTTGAAATATTAAATAGAAAAATTTAGAAATCGAAAAAAGGAGCATTTTCCAACGGGTACGAGCTCGCTGCCAGTTACATTTAGAGAACTTTTCTTTTCGTGATTTCGATTAAATTAGAAATTTTATTTTCCGAGGCTAGGACTGAGGCTGAGGAATGGTGTCGCATGTCGCAAAAAAAGATAGGAGGTTTCCCTTTAATTCTGTCTTGATATTGGTATTAGAGAGTGAGACCACGGTAAGAAAATAAATTTTAAACTTTAAAGTTACAATTTCCTTTTTAATGTTGATCAATACTTCTTGACCTGATGATGAATGTATACCGCATCACATCTTTTGTACGAAAATCGTTCATGAGGTACACCAATTTGAAAAAGTTTGAGGGGCAGGAGAACTATTTTCTTCTGGTACAAAGCAGAAAACAAATGTGCGTAATGACTATGCGCAAAACGAACTGTGCGCAAAAACGAGCTACGACCTGGTCCATTGCAAGGACGATTATGATAAAAACGAACCTTGGGCTTCTTCTTGATTTGCTCCCACAACACTTATGGGTAGATACTTGCTAGTATTTAGCTAGCAGCTAGCATTTAGCTAAGTATTTAGCTAGCAAGTATTGATTTTCTATTTAGCTAGCAGGTAGAACTGACTAAAGATTGCTGCAACACGTCTTGTTTCCATGGCAACATAAATCTAGCTATTGTTGCGACCACATGAAAAATTCAGAACTTATTAAGTTGACATTTTTTTGTGTTATTTTATCAAGAAATTTTTATTTTAACCGAAGCTATCAATTGATGAATTATTTTTAAAAAAAATGATGACTGCTGCTGGACCAGCCTCTATAAAAAAAAAATATATACTGTTCTTGTATTTTGCCTGTTGTTAATGTGTGTTTTGCCCAGTGAATCGTCAAATACCTCACGGTATATTTCTTTTTTATTAATGGAATAATTGATTCAAACTAATCCTTTAAAATTAAAATATATAACAGAATCTTTTACCCAACCTCCTTTTGCACCTCCTGGCTGAAGGGCCAAGAAACGGAGATCAACACCGCCGGTTGGGAATGTAAATTCCAATGCTGTTCTTTACCTTTTTTTAGTCCGCATAATAACAATATTTATGTGTTTGGCTGTATATATTGTCTTTTCGGTTTTCTCGTGTTAATTTCACTTAATTAGACTCACTTCATTATTTTCGTTTATTTGTTCAATACTAGGTTTTGAAACGTTCACTTTTTTTCTTTTTTAGCAGTTAATATTCAGGTTTTCCTTCGAACCTCTTCTCAAGAAGTCAACTTTTTGAATTCTCATTTGTACTTTCTTGTTTTTCATTCGCTTGACTTTTAATTTTTTTATTAATGTTTTGTCAGCAAGAACTTGTATGCTGCAACTTCATCGTTTTCGGCAATTTCTTATTTTTAATCGAGGCAAAATGAAAAGGAAGCATTTGGGAGTTTGAACATCTTTTTTATAAGGAAAATAATTACACAAAAATGTTTATTCGAATTGAGAGGGCTATTTTTTGAATTTTGAACACCGCATAGAAGGGATTACAATCATTCATTAAAGAAATTGTCTGGCACTGCCAGCCCCAAACTCGAATAAAAAAGCGAACACGAGTGGAAATTTATCTCTGCAGTATATTTGGCGATTATAACTCTCACTTGCAAGGTCATAACATTTTATGACTGAAATATTCTGTGAGAATATTGGTGGCCGGTGTTTACCCCCCCCCCCCCCTGGAAAACACATACCCCCCACTTGATATCACTGCAAATAAATACTTTTTTTTCTTTTCTTTTTTTGGTGCTCTGATGGGTTTTTTGTCTTCCAAATTATCAAGTTATTTATGAAGGGTTAAACCTTCTTTGATAAGAGTTGACTTGAAACCTTGACTCGAAATATCATTAATCGTTAACACTGTAATTTTTTTGTGTGCTGCATCTGATGGCTTTTCGTATTTGAAATTATCAAGTTATTCATGTAGGGTAAATCCTCCAATGATAAAAGTTGACTTTATGCAAAATTAATTTGAGGTTTAAAGCACTTAAATGAGAGGATCCTTTTGACTTCTTATAATTCAGAGCCAATCTCTCTTTTTTTTTTGACTTCTATACCGCTATCCTACTTCAAGGAAAGTGAAGGGACTATAACAGTAAACTGTTTTCTCATTTCACTGATATCGAAACGAGATTTTTTTTCTGATTTAAGAGGTATTTAAGATATTCATTTAAAAAAAATTCCTATCGCAAGCCCAAAAAGGGCCGAATTCGGACTTCGAGTCGACAAATCATATGATAGTTTATAGTTGAAAACATACTGATAGTTGAAACCTGTTGAATGTAATCTAAATTGTGGTAGTTTAAAAGACAGAGTTTTAAGAGGAGGGGGGGGCACAGTTATTTTTAAGTAAATATGGGGAAGGCATAATTATTTTTAAGTATTTATGGGGAGGGCGTAAAAAGTGAAGCTTTGAGTAGATTGGGGCAGAGGAGGAGCATGTGTATCTATATTGGCTTCAGGTGGCCTGGTGCCTGAGTGAGTTGTTAGTAGTACAATTAGTTGTAGGGCTAGAGCTGGATACGTGTGCCCAGTCAGTCCAACCCCCAAAATCACTTCACTCAATTCGGACCATCCCCAAACCCCCCCCCCCCCCCTCACTCATATTCCTCCCAAAAATCCACTTCCTTTCGACTCCTTTCGTCTCCGTGCGTCCAAAAAGTTACCAGCTGGTTCTGGACTCCACCCGTTATTTGCCGAAACAAACCCAACCCCTCCCCTCTCAGAGACCCCCCACCGTACTTCCCTCCCTCAGCATCAACTTGCCCCCGACCCCCCCCCCCCCATTTAAAGAACACTCCCAGCTTGACTTATTCCCAGGTCACCATGAAACCTTTCTCCCTTCCCTTGCATTTTATCCCCCCTGGCTACCCTACCAGTATGACTCAGGTTTAAAAGTAAGCAGGCAGAACGATCTTCTTGTAACACCTCCATACAGAGTTTCCAAAACTTCAAATTATTATCGCTGTTTATAGTCTCCACTAGTACCTGCTCAATTAAATACAATTGTATTTGATAAAGATGGATTTGATCCCCCCGTCCCGTGTTCTCACTATCCAAGTTTAGCCCCCGTCAAGAATTCCACTAGAACCCTTACCCCATCTGTGATATAAAAAAGTAAAGTGTAAAAACGGTACCTTCACAAGTCGCTTTCGATTCCCCAAACTTTTGCTGAGCAACGCTGAAAGCCTTAACTTTGAAGTTAACTCAGTCAGTATCTAGCTATTGAAGCGTGAACTCCTATAATCGGATTACTTTTTCAAGTTAAAAGGATTAAATTTGATATTGTTTTGGACTTTGCCATTGCGTAATTTGATGCAAGTGTAGACTTCTACGTGCGGATTATAGCATTCATTATGGCTGTCACTCAAGCAAAATTTGATGAAGGAGTGAAACGGCTTCAGGCGTTGCTGGATAAAATATTAGCAGAGCAGAAAAGTTTTTCTGTGTCAATAATTTCCCTTCAAGATGAAGTTAGGCAAATATCAGCTGAAAATGCGAATCTACGAGAGGAATCTAAAAAGCTTCGAAATGATCTAGAGCAAGAAAAATTGCGGAATAACGATTTGGAGAGTAAGCTTCTGGACATTGAAGTGAGAGAAAAAAAGTTGAATTTGATTGTTCATGGTCTGCCTTCTGAAAAGCATATTCAATCAGTGACTAGCAACGTAAAGTCTCTTCTTTCTGACAAATTGCAAGTTACCGAGGACATTTCTCTTACCAAGTGTTATTGCCTTGCGAGAAATAGCAGTTCAAACATCACTAGTAGGAAAACTAGTGTTCGACCGGCCCCTGTTTTTATATCGCTAGACACAGATCATAGCATTCAGGCGATTCTCAGTGAGGTGAATAAGTTGAAGGGTAGTGGAATTCGCATTTGCACTGATCTCCCACCAAAGCTAAATTTCGTACGGAATGATCTATTATCTAAGGGAAAGGACATGCGTGAGTCGGGTTTGGTTCATCTTAAACGGATTAAACAAAAAGGGAGTAAATTATGGCTCGAGTATAAAAAGTCTCCGTCTTCACAGTGGGTTAAGATTGACTAGCTACTGTGATTAATAATGACATTCGTTTGGTGAGATTATTTTTATTACTTTATGTAATGTTTCTCTGTTCATAGGATGTATTATTTTTATTTCTTGTGAGGTTTTTTGCCCCTCTGTAGACTTATTATAAGTTTATTTTCTGTCTTTTTTTGTGTGTTTCTATTATTTTTATTTCCTGTGAGGTTTTTTGTCCCTCTGTAGCTTATTATAAGTTTATTTTCTGTCTTTTTTGTGTGTTTCTATTTATATGAAGTAATTGAGAACAATAATTTTTTCTGTATCCGCATTTTATGTTAAAATGAATGAGTTCAGTTTCTGTAATTTTTTTCTATTTATTTTAAATCAGTTTTTTTTTCTTTCATCATTATTTTCGAGTTCTCGCTGGTTCAGTTGTTTTTGGTACGGTAAAAATCAGACGGTGTGCATTTTGAAAACGTTTTTGATAGTCCTGATCATAACTATGGTTATTTACATTGGATGATAATTGTATTTGGGATAGACTGAGAGACATAGAGTCTAACCCTTTTGACTTTTTCATTTTCCAGAGCCATGATAAATTTTTTGGAAATGAGATAAATGATGGTTGGCTAATTAATTTTCCAAAATGTAAATATAAATTACCTTCCAAAGTTTCTGATCTTCCCAGTACCGGGGTTGTGAGAACAGGATTTTTAAATTGTAGAGGTTTTTTTAGTTCACAGGATGATCTTGTCGATGTAGTTCATAAGCTATCTTGTCATGTCGTTGGATTATGTGAGACTTTTCTCATAGACACGGCTCCTCATATTGCTTTTCCTGGATATCCATTTACTTTCAAAAGCCGAATGACAAGGCACCAAGTTGGTTTGGCAGTATTAGTTACAGAAGGTATCTCTTTTCGACGCCTTGCAAATCTAGAAGCTTTTCATGGGGAAATGCTTTTTGAAGTAATGGTAACTGAAATTAGTCTTGGAACAAAAGATATAGTTTTTTGCGAAGTATACCGACCTCCTTCTTCTCCAGTCAAGTCTATCCTCTCTAAACTCCATGATTTTTTGCATCAACCTCATTTTCAAAATAAAGATGTTATCCTCTCCGGAGATTTCAACATTGACCTTCTAGAAGCTTCAAATGAAGCTTCTGTTGATTTATTGTCTTCTTGCTTTTCTGCATATCTGCTTCCTACTTGCCTTATACCTACAAGAATTTCACCTAGTTCTGCTTCTCTCATTGCTAATATTTTTACATCTTTACCAATTAAAGCAAATTTTGCTGTTTTAAGTGATATATCGGGTCATTTCCTGCTGGTTTCAGATTTAGCTTTTACTTATAAAATACCGCAGGTAAGTAGGGGACGTCAAGTACGGTTAATAAATAAAATAACATTAAAGCACCTGAATGAAAGCCTCGGTCTATTGGATTGGCAGGATGTAATATCCACGGAGGATACAGATGTGGCAACTGATACTTTCCTAAGAAATTTCAATTGCTGCCTTGATTCTAGTTGCCCATTTGTTCCGAAGAAAATGTGCAGAGAAAAATTTCCCATAAGGCCGTGGATAACGTCTGGAATTTTGATATCAGTTAATAAAAAAAAACAGTTATTTAAAAAGCAGTTAAAGAGTCCAACTGATAATAATATTAAAATTTTTTAAATCTTCAAAAATAAATTAACCGCACTGATACGATTGTCAAAACGTAGGTATTATAAAGAGTCTTTCGAAGAAGCTCAAAATTCTCCTCGCAAAACGTGGTCTTTAATTAATTCTATTACTAAAAAACAAAGGAATTCTAAGTTGCCTGAAGTTATTAGTTTAGAAGATGGATCGACTACTAACAAATTGGAGAAAGTGGCTGATGTTTTGAATACTTATTTCGCTAGTATAGGAGAGAAAATTGTTTCATCAGTAATGAACCAGTTTGATTCACGCAGTAATAAATATTTTTCTTCATACCTTCCATCTCCTCAAAGTAATTCAATTTTTCTTACGCCTATTTCTCGGTCTGAAATAACAAAAATAGTGTGTGATCTAAATCCAGGTAATTCAGCGGGAATTGACGGGTCTAGTTCTATAATTGTTAAGGAAATATTGTCTGCAGTAATTTTGCCATTACAGCATATAATTAATCTTTCATTTAAAAATGGAGTTTTCCCGTGTGCTTTTAAAGAAGCGAGGATAATTCCGCTTCATAAAGGTGACTCTCCTGAAAACTCATCAAATTACTGCCCTATTTCTATTTTCTCAGCATTTTCTAAAATATTTGAGAAGGCAATTTATAAGAGGTTCTATGACTTTCTTAAATCGTTTAATTTTTTCACAAATTCCCAGTTTGGTTTTAGGTCTGGACACAATACTGAACACGCTATCAGTGCTCTCATCTAATATATTCATGAATGCTTGGATAGAGTTGAAATTCCAGCAGCAATATATTTGGAGTTTAAAAAAGCATTCGATACAATACCCCAGTGTTTTATTCTTTGTAAATTGGATAGTTGTGGAGTGCGTGGACCAGCGTTGGATCTATTTAAATCGTAACTTGATACGAGAAAGCAACAAATAGATTGAGATAATCTCCTCTCTTTGTCTGTTCCTCAGTCCTCGACGGTTGGGGTGCCTCAGGGCTCTGTCCTAGGTCCTCTGCTTTTTCTAGTTTATATAAATGATTTTCACCGCGCTTTGGCAATCCCATGTCTCATCAGACATTTTGCTGATGATACGGCAGTTTCAATTTCTGAGAGGAATGATGAGGAGTTGGAGGCAAAACTTGATACTGCATTTTCTAATGTTCTTGAATGGTGTTCCGCAAATTTTATTGCTTTGAATTTATCAAAAACTAATTTCATAATTTACGGCAGGAAGTCAAATATATGCCCTCGTATTACCCGAGTTACTTCTTCAAAGTATCTATTATCAATATCTCGAGTGAATGTGATAAAGTACCTTGGACTTATGATTGATGAAAGCTTATCTTTTAAAACACACATTCAAAATATACGCTTAAAGATTTCAAGGTATGTTGGTTTAATGCGGAGGTTGAAGCATTATTTGCCCTACTCTGCTTTAAGAAGTATTTATTTTGCTCTGATTCAGTCTAATATTAATTATTGTTCTCTAGTATATTTATCCACATTTAAAAGCCATATTAAACCAATACAGATTTTACAAAATAAAGCAGTAAGAATCCTCAAACTTTTTATTTCATCGCCTATTTCACTTCCAAATAAGTCTTCTACAGCATCTTTATATACTTATTTAGATATACTTCCAGTTTCTCAACAATTTACTTTTGGAGCAATTATTTTCAAATTTAATTATGACATTAATAAATTACCGCCATATTACCTCAATCAAAGTTTGTTCTCCCGATCACAAGATTTACATCGTTATAACACGCGACAAAAAAACGAGTATCTACATTGACAAGTATAGTACTGAGAGATCTAAATTCGCCCCGTTTGTGTCAATAGCCCGGTGCTGGGATGCTCACAAGGATTTTATTGATAAATTTTCTTCTATCCATTTACTAAAAAGGAATCTTAAATTTCATTTACTTCAGGATTATTTTTAATTAAGTGTCTTTTTAATATGATTAAGTTATTTGTTTGGATTGTTGTTCTAAGTGAATGTGGGCCTCTCGGCTATCTTTTAGTATAAATTTATATTTAATAATATTGATCTCTCTTTTTTTTTATATATATATTTATATTTATACTTGGATCCTGGACTAGCTGCTACTTTCATATTATTGTTGTATTATTGTATCTTTGCCGTCGTAATTATCTTTGTATTGTAGCGTAAAATTTTTTATTGTATCTTTGTCTAGGCCTAGTTTTTCGAGCTTGTCTCCCCATGGGCCTATATCAACTATATACATGTATATGTTAATAATAAAATGATTGATTGATTGATTGATTGATTGAAAAACTTAATGAATTAGACACCCTTTCTAAAATATATAGATTAGATGTAATTGCTATTACTGAAATTCAAGCTCAAAATTTGCACACGTTAAAGATTAACAATTTTTCTCAATTTATTAAACTCAGACCAGAAAACCACCCTCTGGGTAAGAAAGGTGGCGGAATTCTGTTCTTTATCCGTAATGACTTGTACCCAAGTTAAATCCCAATTCCATTTCTTAATCCCTTTGATGATGTGTCTTAATCCCTATTTGGGTATGTGTTCGACCTAAAGTCTTGCCGCGTCCTTTTAATTTAATTGTCCTTTGTTGTTTTTATTACTCCCCTAATCAGAGATCCACTGACCAAATAAATTTTATCGAAAAATTACATGCAAGTGCTGACTTTGTACTATCAAAATACCCAAATGCAGGAATTTTCCTGATGGGTGACGCAAATGATATAAGACTAGATTCTGCATGTAATGCTTTTAATTTAAAACAGGTTTTTAATGTCCCAACTATTAAAGGCAACGCTAATCTTGATTTAATATTCACTAATCTTTCGATTTTTTACAAACCCGTTACGACTTTTACCCTTCTAGGGGATTGTTATCGCTTCAACATTTTCCTATCTCTGCTGGATAAATTTAAACAATTGTTTTCTACAAATGAAAACGCTTATAGACCTCTCACTGACCCAAGACTTTTCAATTTTGGCTCCGGAATTACTACTGAAAATTGGTCCACTGTGTATCAAACAAATGACGTTGACTACATGGCTTTGTCCCTCCAAAATCTATTGAGGAGTAATTATGAATTCCACTTCCCTGAGTAAAAATTTAAAACGTGTTCAACAGATAAGCCTTATGTTACTGAGTCTTTTAAAAAACTTATAAGAAAAAAAAATCAATTTTTTCAAAGCAGGTTGCATTACTGAGGCTAATAGTCTAAGGAAGTTCCTAAAGAAAAAATAAAGAAAAGCAGCTTCTAATTATTATAATAATAAATTCAAAGATCTATATTCTAACAAGCCCAAACAATGGTACAGAAAAATTAAAGAAATATGCGGAAAAAGTCCTTCCAAAATTGATTTTCATCTCCCTGAACCCCCTAATAAGACTGCCAACGATCTGAACTTGTACCTTCCTTCCATCGTGCAAAGTCTCCCCCTTTTCACTGGCTCAAGTCCAACTATTCCTCTCAATACTTCCTTCCCCTTTATTTCTCCCTCTGATGTTATAAATAAAGTTCTTAAACTTAGAAAATCAAGTATTTGTCCCTTGGACATCCCAATTGACTTAATTAAAGCCTTTTCGGACAAAATTGCTGAGCCTTTATCAAATATTTTCAACCACATCACAAAATTTGGTAAATTCCCATGTTTCTGGAAACAAGGTTTTATAACACCTGTCCCTAAAAAATGCGCCAGTCTGACTTTCGCCAACATTCGCCCCATTACGCTCACTTCTGTTTTTTCCAAACTTTATGAAGGTTTCCTCTGTGACTGGCTTAAGGATAAAATTTGTCCGTGTATTGACACCCGGCAGTTTGGTAACTTAAAGAAAACTTCCACCACCCATTACCTTGTGCACTCAATGCATACCATCGTAAGTAACCTTGATAAACCAAATGTCTGGCTGAACCTTGTCTTAGTTGATTTCCAAAAAGCTTTTGACCTGGTTGACCACACCACCCTAATTCGTTCACTACTGGTTAACTTTAAACTTGATCCTCTGTTAGTAAATATTGTTATATCATTTCTTTCAAATAGATCCCAAGTTGTTAAATACAAAAATATTTTCTCTAACACCCTCCCTATATATTGTGGAATTCCTCAAGGAACCTTATTGGGACCACTTTTATTTCTAGTCATGATCAATGATATTGGTAAGGACTTCCCCCATAGGTGGAAATACGTGGATGACTTGACGATCCTCGAAGCATGTCACAGGAATATTAAAAGTGACCCCCTTGAAATTCTATCCCACATTTCGGATGAAGCTAAGAACTTAAATATGAAAGTAAATTCCACTAAATCAAATATAATTACGATAAATTTCTTGAAATCGATTCCCGCCTTCCTTGACCCTATACCCCCAGATATTTCTGTGTCTTCCTTTAAATTACTTGGGGTTACAATTTCCTCTAATTTAAAGTGGGATATCCACATGAAAGATATTGTCCATAGAGCTAATGCATCCATGTCTCTCCTTAAGCTCGAATAAATTTAACATCCCGCCAGCCCATTCTTTAAGGATTTATACTTCCTTTGTCCGCCCGCATCTTGAATATGCTTGTCCAGTTTGGCATCCTGGCATCTCCCGTGATGAATCAGATAATATTGAATCTACTCAAACAAGAGTCCTAAGAATAATTTTAAAGAAACTATGGTGCCATATTCACTCCTTCTAAAAAAGGCCAAGCTGGAAACTCCTGAGCACAGGAGAGGAATGCTGTGCCTCCGTTTTGCAAAAAATGCAATAATAAACCCTCGCACGGAAAACATTTCCCCCAAAAGACACTCCCCATCTAGACACCGCCTGCCACGTACTGTATCTGAACCCATCCCTATCTTGTCCCCCATCCGTTGTTTAACCTTCAGATATGAAAAAAGCTTTGTCCCCTTCATTACTGATCAAATAAACCACTAGTTTTTTTTTTTTTTTTTTTTTTTTTTTTTTTACTGGTGATACCCATGCTGGTGTCCGTTTGGCTGTTCCGTTCCCTCCCCTTTTTATATAATCTCTTTTAAACCTTTTTAACATTATTTTTATCTCAATTTTTTTTTTTTTTTGGTTTTTTTTTAATTTGTGCCTTTTTAACTTTCTTACATTTGACACTTTTTGTTAGACTAATGAATGGCTTTGCCTTTCTGATATTGTTGTTTTTGGCATTGTTTAGCCAGTTTTTTAGTTGTTGTGCTATTTATATCTTTTTTTATTATATGACCCCGAAATGCGAATTCGGCCCTTCGGGGCTTGTGATAGCCATTTTCTGAAATAAATATCTTATCTTATATCAGAATTGCCCTGTTTAATTGATTAAACAGTTTTAAGAAAATATTAGCATGAGTCCTTTTAAAAAGAAAATCATTTTATTGTGAATTCATGTTAAAAAATAAAACATAAAAAATTTAGTTGATTAAAAAAAAATATAGTTAACACTGTTAAATTTTTCTAGTTGAACTGGGTAGCGTTGCACTGATAATGGCGCTTGTAGGTTTTAACTACCCATTTAATTTAAGTGAGATTTAATTTTTTTTAACTAATGTGTACTATACATTCTTAATAGGTACAATTCATTGTTAATTTACTCTTAATACATTCTTCTTTGAAATTAGTTGAAAATGATTGATTTAAAAGTGACTAAACTGTGTGGTTAAGTAAAAGACTGTTTAATGAATGATTTAAAATTTCAGTTTTAAAGTTATTTCATAATTTACAAAAACACTCATTTCCAAAGCGTGGCATTTTTCAGTGCATGTTTTGTGCTGAGGAGCATGGTATAGTGGCCTCGGACAATACCAAAAACAAAACTTTAAGTAATCGTAGATAAATATCAAATAAATTCATAATGATATGGAAAGTGTATGTATATTTTGTGATATAAATGAGGTTTATATTTGATTATGTGGTTGTTTTAGATTTGTCTTGTTAGTGATTTTTATTAGATGGGGAACAACGGTAATAGACTGGGTTTTAAATAACGGCAATAACAGTTTACCTTAGATAGTTTTAAAGAACGGTAATAACAGTTTTTTTTTTTTTATTAGATGGGGAAGAACGGTAATAGACTGGCTTTTAAATAACGGCAATAACAGTTTACCTTAGATAGTTTTAAAGAACGGTAATAACAGTTTTTTTTTTATTAGATGGGGAAGAACGGTAATAGACTGGGTTTTAAATAACGGTAATAACAGTTTACCTTAGATGGTTTTAAAGAACGGTAATAACAGTTTTTGATTAGATGGGGAACAATGGTAATAGACTGGGTTTTAAATAACGGTAATAACAGTTTACCTAAAGACTATTCAAATCTCCTTAAGCTCTGGGCAATACCATGATTAAGGTAAATAATGGTAATAAAGATCCTTATTCTTGGGAAATAAGGTGGATAATACTGAAATTGAAAACTATTTATTTTTGCTATTCATCTTAGTATTGAGTAATAGTCGGCTATAGATTGGTATTATCTATCAGTTTGAAAGGAGAGTAAAGCAAGGGATGCCCTAATCATCTTATGTATGAACTAAGACAAGGCAGGATCTACTCTTGTGTGTAAATCTTAGCTCGAATATTATATTTGAGGCGTGAATTTATGAGGATCTCTGGTCATTACTAGTTTAGTTTCAATAATAAGAGAATGTCACGTTTTCAGATGATGAAGCAGGCAATGGGCACACCGTCTCTTGGTATATCTGATAGGCTGGGACCATCGAAAATGCTGCGTCTTGAGACTCCGATCAAACCTCTTGTTCGACCTCAACATTGGTCTGATATGAGGATGGATGAATATCCTCAAGGTCAAAATTGCATCGTTGCCCTTATGCCTTTTGAGGTAGGTTTCATTACTTTCCATTTATTTAGGTGAGCATTCTACAATGCTATCTCGCTTGGTTAAAATATTATTATTTATAACACTTTATAAACTTGGTTGTAACGCAAACATGCTGCAAAATAATAAATAGTTAGTGTTTTTTGTGTCATGTTTTGGGGCGGCTATCAGTAATTTAGTTGTTAGGTTATTTGTTTGTAATAAATTGCTCTGAACTTGAATAAATTGTTAAAATTGTAATAATGAAAAGGTCTATATTACAGCACTATTATTTTGTTTTTGTCTTTTTCGGAGGGTGACGGTTCAAAAAATCATATTGTGACAAACCTGAGATTATTTTCCCAAAAAATTTTTTAGGTAATAAAAAAATCCTACGTTAGTCAACCAAAAGAGAAATCGACAATTTATTGTTGGGCATTTCCTTCAATTTGATTTCAGGAATTTTTGCCGAAGTAATTTTTTTAAGCTATTGCCAAAATCCCCCGTTTGCTTCTTAAATTCAAGAAAAAGGCCATTCAACATGTGTTTGCTGCTGAGAAGGTCCAATACTGGGCTACATATTACCATAATTTCATTAGATATGCAAGAAGCATACCCGTCGTGCAAGAGGGAAAAACAAGGAATCGGACAGTCACGAAGTCGATTCTCTATTTGGGAGCCTTATTTTTTTTCATGTCTTTAATATTTTTAGCAAAATATATTTTATTAATAATTCGGCAATTTCTTATTAGCCATCCCCAAACAAAATGGTGTTTTCACTTTTGCATAATTTTATAGAAGAGCCAAAATTAAGTTTTCGATCTTTTTTAATGAAAGATTTTAATGAAGGATTCTAATCAATAAAGCTTTATGGTTGTACACACTCTATTTTGTGCAGTTCCAGTCCTCTGATTGTAACTTTTTTGATCATTTTTTTCCTCTTGTAATTTTCAATTAATTCTGTTGTATATATTACCGTAAATGTCCGAAATTGGTGAATGTTAACATTCACCGGTGAATGTCCAAAATAATTTTTTTTTCTCCTTGGATTTAGTCAGCCTTGCCAGTCAACTTTTTTGGTTTTATGCAAGGTTTGATGGCGACAGGTTAGACTGGGTTAGGTTAAGTTTTTAGCCCATTTCAATTTTCGTTTGATAGTGAAAGTTAATTTACTGGAAAAACTAACTGGAGTTTAGAATCAATAATCATGCAATGTAATGATTCAAAAGATATTACATGTTTAAAAGGGACATAATTTACTATGGGCAAGGGAGGGGGGGCAACTGCCTCCTCCAGACCCCATGTACGGAATAATTCGGAATATTTATTCCGAATATAAGAAAAGTAGAAAATACCCAAAAGGAGTATAACCAAAAGGAGGAAGTATCTGTGGGATTGCTGATGTACAGTATCTTTTCATTAAAACGTAGTTAAGGACGAATTTAAAAATAATGTAGTTTAAGTGTCTCATAAAATCTTTTAATGAAACGGTGAGGGGCGTGAATGTTTATAGAAAAAAAAATATTACGGAAAGTGGAAAACGAGCGTTTTTGTGTGAATATACATAATGATTGCACACATATATACAAATGCGTACATATATATATATATATATATATATATATATATATATATATATATATATATATATATATATATATATATATATATATATATATATATATATATATATATATATATATATATATATATATATACATAATGATAACCCAACCTACCCTAACTTTAACATTGTCTATCAAAGCTTGCATAAGACTGAAAAAGCTGATTCGCAAAGCCAATTGAATCCTTGCAGAGAAAAAGGAATTTCGGACTATCACCGGTGAATGTTAAGATTAACCAGATTTCTGACATTCACAGTGTAACATATACATAAAGCAAACTGACAGTACTTATGATTAAAAGAATTTATGGACTCGTGAGTTTAAAATTTGTAAAGTACAGAAATTTACTATTGAATTCATTGATAATCTAGCCTATAAATAAGTTAGTCCTGCGAGACAGTCATTCTAAGCTCAAAAGCTATATGGCAAAGCTATATGTTTTCTTTATTTTCGTATATTCTATCAAGTTTGTTTAATGGACTTGGCTGAAAAACTTTTAATAGTTTACATTTCACTAGCATGCTAATAAAAAAAGCTTTTTGATTATAAACAATTTATTCACTTTCGTTTAAGTCTTCTTTTTCTAATTTTTTTTTTTTTTTTTTTTTTTTTTTTTTTTTTTTTTTACATTTGTTCTTACATTGTCATTTTCTATCACTTCTGTATTCTAAATAAACCAAACTTAAAGAACTAATAATTAAATGAATTCATGGAATCGATTGTTTACATTTTGCAACTGTGCAAAAATTGACTGTGCAAAATTCATTGAAAATCTGGCCTATGAATAAGTTAGTCTTATCAGACAGTCGTGCTAAGCGTAAAAGTTATATTTAAATTTCCCCGAGTTTTTCATGTTTTTAATTTTTATATATTCTATTCTTAGCTGAAATGGCTTTTGAGTGGTTTAAATTTCACTGGGATGCTAATAAAAAAGATCTTCATGGTTATATGCAATCTATTCGTTGTCGTTCTAGTCCTCTCAATCTCAATGTAATTCTTTGTTATCAGTTTTCTTTCTGTCGTTATTTTGTATCAATTCAATTTTTCACATCAATCAAACTGGCAGAACTAATGATTTACTGAATTCATGGACTTGAGTGTTTACATTTTGAAACAATGCAGGAATTGATAGGTGAGTTGATTGGTAATCAAGCCTAAAAATCAGTTAGTCATGTCAGACGTGCTAAGCCTAAAGGATGTATTTCAGTTTCCTCGGATTTTCCTGGTTAGAATGGAGTAGTAAAGAATAAATTGATTTCAATGTGTCGTGGATTTACACAAGGTATTAATCTTCTGAAAAGCAGAGCAAGGCTTGAATATTAGGCTATAAATTTGCTAACTCTATCTACTACTACTACTACTAACGACTCACCGCTGCACCAAGCCGCCTGAGGCCAACACAGCTACGCACGCTCCTTTTCCATCCCAATCTATTCAAAGCCTCCCTTTTTACGCCCTCCCACGAAGATCCCATTTCCTTTAAATCTTTCTTTATGATGTCCTCCCACCCCAGATGAGGATGACCTGCTTTGCATTTAGCCCTAGACAGTTGGCCGAAAAGAACAATCTTCGGCAATCTGTCATCCGCACAACGTGTCCTAGCCATCTCAACCGTTTTTTCATTATAACCCTAGAGAGCGGTATTGAACCACATTTTTCATATTTACGAAAAATTGTTTGAAATACGGTCAGTCAGCCGGGTCCCCAGAACAATCCTTAATCCATTTCTCTTGAAAACATCTAGCAAATCTTCATTCGCTATTCGGAGCGTCCATGGTTCAGAGCCATATTTGACCACTGTTATCGATTAGCTTCTAATATTCTAATCTTGGTTTGCAGACTTATCTTCCTATTTTTCCAAACTTTTTTTAACTGTGAAAAAACACCCTGAGCCTTGGCTATTCTACTTTTGACATCTTCACTAGCACAACACTAGCACATGAGGCAAATGCAAAGACTGTGGAGACATAGGGCCTAATAACTATTAAACAGTTAGTGGTAACAAACTGTAAGTAAAGAGTAACTCGGCCCAAGAGTAAACGAAACTCTAAAAAATGGAATCTTGTTTGCAATCGGGGGAAAAACTCAAAAGTCAAGTGATCTTAATGAAAATTACATCGTCAGATTCAGCATATCAGAAAACTCTACTGTAGTGGTTTCAAGTTCCTATCTACAAAAACGGGGAATCTTGTATTTTTGCCAGAAGAAAGATCGGGGGTAAGTGTTCTTTTGTTTTTTTTTTTGTTTTTTTAGGGGTGATCTTATCAAAACCATGGTTCTAGAAGACCGGGGTAGGACTAATTCAAACGAAAATCAAAAGTTATAGTGTCCTTTTTGCGTTACCAAAAAGACTGGAGGACAACTAACCCCCATCCCATGCAACCTTTCCCCCAAAGGCATCTGATCAAAACTTTGAGGCACCCGTGTGATTCAGTATAGTTGAAAGGCCCATCAACTATACCTTTGGGAATGACATGACTCCCGATAGTCCATTGGGAAAGAGTTGTAAGTCGTGCAATTTGCCCATTGTTCACATATAGTATTTATTATTGGGAAATATACAGGAACGTTCTTTTTTTTTGGGGGGGGGGGATTTTTCAGGGGAAAAATTTTCCGGAGGCAGAAAATTTTGTGGGGGAGTTTTCCAGGGGAATTTTTTACCCAAGGGGGGGGGGGGTCAATGCATGATTTGAAAATGGTCAGAAATTAAATAAGAAAAACAAGTTTTTTTCTACTGAAAGTAAGGAGCAACTTTAAAACTTAAAATGATCACAAATTATTTCGTATTTGAAGGGGACTGCCCCTTCCTCATCCTTTGGAGTTTGACTTTTTTCACAATTCTATAAGAAAGACTTCTCAAACACAAGGTCATTTCATTTGAATGAGAAGTGTTTTTAAAGAACGTTTAAGAGTTCAGCGTAAAGAGCGAGGGTTTAGGAAGGGACAGCCACCTTTATATACGAAATAATTTTGTTCATTTTAATTATTTATGTTGCTCCTTACTTTCAATTGAAAAAAAAAATGTTTTTTTGTTTAATTGACATAAAGAAAGAAATTGTCAAAATAACTATACATTGCCTCCGTGTCGATCAATTGTCTCTTTTATTTGTTTTCTTTTTATACATAATGTAAACAATTAGAAATATTAATAGACTTGATATTTTAAGTATTAGAACTATAGGTGGATTCTAGATGAGTCGCCAAAAAATTTTTAATACCCTCCTCCCCCCAAAAAAATAATCAAAAATAAATATTTGCGTTGTGCTTGGCTTAATACAAACACGATGTGTTGTTTACAAAAAAGTAGCTTGGTTTTGCGCATTTGTTCTTCGTAAAGTGATTCGACTTGTAAATTACAGCCGTGCACAGTAAAAAGGCGACCAAGTCCTTGTAAACTTAGATCGCACACGGAAATTTGTAGTGTGGGTAATGAAGTTTTCCAAATATTGGTATTTTCTTTGCCCAGTTCGAAGATTACTATGTGATTGTAAAGTTTTATTTTATTAGTTCCAAACTCAACGTAGCCTACAACTTTAAAGGAAGAAAATAAAAAAAAAATGGCCAGAATTTGTATTCCCATGGTGTCACGATGGAAAATTGTCAAGGGAAGATTCTGCTAAGTTCAATGGCAATTAATAATGTTTAATTGGTAACTGGTAATTATTAATGTCAATTTTCTTACCCTAGATTGTATCCCCTAGGCTTTAAAAAATTTCCTTTTTTTATCTTCGTTTACATCCTTTCCTCCTACATTTTCGTGAATTGGCACTCCTGACCATCAGTCTCCAAACAAGACATATTTGTGAGTGCAGTTGATTGTTCTTAGGTAGCTCGTTAAGATTATCCCTGAGACGCTCCCGGACCTAAGAATTTTCGCTCATTTTCACATCCACAAGTTATTGAATACAGCAGTCACAAGAAAAAATTTAATCCAATTCTTCCCTCGAAAAGTTTCAATGTCTATAAATGTGAATTATATTCTAGAAGTTCGCCATAGGTGAGCTGTTTTACGGTATCTAGGGTATTTTTTTACTAGCTGGAACAATTATTTTATTTGAGGATTTGAATAAAGAAAATATTTGTAAATAAGCAAAAATAATAAGGTATAATTAATAAGCATAAATAATAATAAAGTATAATAAATAATAAATAAAAATAAAAATAATTTGGTATAAAGGACATAATTCTCTTTGGTAGTATTTGGAAAGTTGACCTATTTACTATGCCTTTAAACTAAACAGGTCTATAATATAGGTTCTTTCTAGTTTTTGCTACACACAAAGTACAAAGCATCCCATTGTTTTTAGGCAAAATGATTTGTGATTATAAAAGAACGAAAAATAATTTACACAATACATTGAACCATTGAAAGAATTCCAATATCCTAAAATAAGATGTAGAGCGAGCACGAGCATAGAAAAACAGAGTACGAGACAGCGCATTTTCTTCTATGTACGAAGACATGCGATTCTATAAAATAGTGAAAAAAAATTGCATAAAATATACTATTTCCAACCATTAAAAGAATAGTGCTGTCCTAAAATAAAATTTTTAACGTGGACGGGCATAGAAAGACAAAGTAATGGAAAGCGCATTCATTTTTAGGCCTATATCACCGGTTGACAAACAACGTATCTTACGCTTATTTTAAGACGATAGAGACGATTTTAAGACGACATGCTGATTAAAAATACGCAAAGCGTTTGTCTGTGCCACCCACCGTTTTTTAGATACCTAAAATTATCCATTTAAATATATATTTTAAGGATTGTTTGATTGCTTAAGGATTGTTCTGGGTACCCGGCTGACTGACCGTATTTCAAACAATAGGCTATACGAAAAATGTGGTTCAATACCGCTTTCTAGGTCTATAATGAAAGAAAGGTTGAGGTGGTTAGGGCATGTTGTGCGGATGAAGGATGACAGATTGCCGAAGATTGTTCTTTTCGGCCAACCATCTAGGGCTAAACGGAAAGCAGGTCGTCCCCGTCTGGGGTGGGAGGACGTCATGAAGAAAGATTTAAAGGAAATGGGAACTTCGTGGGTGGGTGTAAAAAGGGAGGCTTTGAATAGATTGGGGTGGAGGAGGAGCGTGCGTAGCTGTGTTGGCCTCAGGCGGCTTGGTGCTGCGATGAGTTGTTAGTAGTAGTAGTAGTAGTAAATATATATTTTCCATTTAAATATATATTATCCATTTAAATATATCCGTTTAAATATATATTTAACGTTGTATCAAGATAATAACTCGCATACAATCTACAGTAGAGTACATATTGCTGAGTAGAGTACTAATTAACGCACTGTCTAGTTCAAGGTATAATTACACATATAAAATATGGACGTATAACATAAAGTTCCATAATTTTGTGGTATGTTGTGCACGTTCGGTGTAATCAACTGACAGAACCTAGGTTCTCGGAAAAGAAGTCAAAATGTGAGTCAAGGAGATGAACTTTGAGGGACTTGTTGCAACCCATTAAGCTTTACTCACTAATACTCATCTGCGCAACATTTGCATAGTCAAATATTGCGTCATACCTCTGGGAAGCAACAAATGAACTCTTAAACGTCTCAATGATGTATCGCTCAGGGGAATCCAACGAAAGGAGATTAAAAAAATATGTTTTTGCTGATATCTTGAAAACTAGACTTGATAAAACGAAACAGTTTTCAGATATATAATCATATTAATCAACATGAAAACTGCATTAGAAACAGTAAACACCATGCCAAATATATATGGCACATATGTGACTTTTAAAGAATTCAAACTGAATTGACTATACTGAGCCATTAAAAGAATTTCAATGTCCTTAAATCAAATGTGTACAACTTTGAACTTAACCTCCACTACACTATAAAATATTTTCCTCTTTTTTACATTCCAGTTGGATGCTCAGGCAGTTCCTAGTTTCTTAAATACTTTACTCACTGAATTTTATTTATTGTCTTTACTATAGTATTAGTTTAGTTTATTAATAAAAAAAAATAGAACTTGACAAAATGCGTACATATATATATAAATATATATATATATATATATATATATATATATATATATATATATATATATATATATATATATATATATATATATATACATATGTATATATATATATATATATATATATATATATATATATATATAATACATGAAAAAAAAGTCGTCCAACTAAATTTCCTAGCCTGCCCATGAACTTGCAAAGGCAAGTTGTCATAGGGGCGTCCCCGGAATAGAAAAAATATTTTAGTACTAATTTATAGCACAAATTATGTATGCCAGAAATACTGGAATATATATATATATAATATATATATATATATATATATATATATATATATATATATATATATATATATATATATATATATATATATATATATATATGTATATATATATATATATATATATATATGTGTGTATTGTCTTTACTTCGTCCTGCTGTTTGGCTGTGGGGGAACTAAGAAAGTCTGTTTATGCTAATTTTTTTCTGAAAATAATTTTTATAGCGAATATTTTATGTTTTATCTTTATGGAAAATGTCATATTATATATTCATAAATATATTCTGATGCAATATACTTATAAGTTTTAACGCTACTAACTTAAGGATAAATATTCGAGTTGTGTGAATAAAAAAGTATTGTCTCATAGCAGAATATACGAATTCGTTTTCTATTGTAGGGTATGAACATGGAAGATAGTATAATTCTCAATAAGTCATCAGTTCAAAGAGGTCTTTTCCATGCTCACCAATTCTCTTATGAAATATACCATCTAAAGGATTTGATCCCGAAAAAGGCGTCGCCCAGTCGCTGGTGTTTTGGATTTCCACTGAATGCACTGGCGAGTTTTCAGCCCCTAGAAGCAGCCGCGTTGAAAAATGAATTAACATCTAATGGATTTCCTCATTTACGACGCCTTATTGGGGAACATGAAAGGCTTTTTGCGTATGTTGTTTTTCTTTCTTTGAGCTGTTTCTCGTTGCCATTCTGTGGAACCTAAAGTAAGAACCCAAAATAGTGTCGTCATGATTCGTCATCGATGTCGTCATGAGACAATTCGCAAAACAAAATCAATTTTAAATTCTTATGAGCCACAAGTAAATTAGTGGGATAGAATTAAGTAGGCAATGTCAAACCGTTGTTATGTAATATCTTGTTCTTTGTATATCTTGTTATAGAATGTAATATGTAAAGAATGTCATATCTATATGTAATGTCTTGTTATAGATCAGGACAGCGTTGAATGAGAGGAGAAAATTTCAGTCAAGGGCCAAATTGAATGGTCAACAGTATACATTATGTTTTGACGCTAAATTTGACCCTGACTATAGTTGTAGGTTAATAAGATTAACAACAATTAAACCATCGTTATAGTAGTATTATTTTAATTTATAATATTTACAATTGTATAATCTTAATAGATATAATATATATATATATATATACATATATATATATATATATATATATATATATATATATATATATATATATATATATATATATATATATATATATATACATATACATATATATATATGCGTATACATATAATAACTGTGCATGTATTTATTTATTTTTTCTAAAACGGTTCCTTTTTTTTTTCACGAAATTTTGTAACCTGGGATTTTCGGGCATAAAAAATCAATCTTTATTGGTCAGAAGTTTGATAAAATTCGTTAAGAGCCTTAATTTTTGAAAAAAAGATTCATGTCACTGACGTCATACTTATGAATACATTCGAAAAGCATACATGCGTCATATTTGCCTCAGTAGTGGTTTTATCGTTTTCAGTGTGACGCAGGCAAAATTACACAAGAAAAAAATGATTGGAAAGAAATTCATATGATTGACGTCATATTTATGAGTAATTTTCAAGAGAATAAATTATACCATTCCCCCCCCCCAAAGAGTGGATGTATCGTTTTTATATTTATGACGCGTACGACATTAGAAAAGGCGTTTAAGTTGTTTTTTAATGCCCAGAGTAAGTAGAGCAAGTAAAAAAGAGCAAGTAAAATTATAATGCCTAGAGGACAAAGGAAGAACCTATACCATTAACGTGATAAGACCAATCCGATCTGACCAATCCGAGCATCTAACCTAAAGGTTATTAAAAAATAGTCTAAAGTAATGATAAATGAAAATGAAGATCAGAAAAATATTCAGTCAGAATACTTACATCAGCGAAAATTACAACGAGTCAAAAACAAAAATCAAGAGAAGAAAAATATCCGGTTCGAAGATAACCGGCAGAAAGAATTAAAACAAACCAAAACAAAAGTAAAGTTCAAATAAATATACGGTTACAATACATGCGACAAAAGGGGTAGAACGAATCAGAAATGAAAGTGAAGAATAAAGATATATGCGGCTAAAAGCTATGCCACAGCGAGAACAAAGAAATATGGGGTTAGAAGATAAGTGGCAGCGAAAATTACAAGTGACAGCGAGAATGTAAGTATCACTGGCCACAAAATTGATCTAAATAGATCAGGACTTTAAGGAAGAATACGTATTTTTCCCATGGTGGTTGAAACGAACCTGTGGTGATGTGATGACATCAAGAAGAGGCTCACGTCTGCAGTTGAAGACAAGTGACAATGAGAATCCATATATAGAAGCCTGCCGAGTACCGAGACACGGTGGTGAAGCCGCCGGGCTCCCGGTACTATTTATATATATATATATATATATATATATATATATATATATATATATATATATATATATATATATATATATATATATATATATATATATATATATATATATATATATATATATATATATATATATATATATATATATATATATATATATATATATATATATATATATATATATATATATATATTTATCTATTTATGTATATATATATATATATATATATAATATATATATATATATATACTTAACCCGCGGGGGGCCGGGGGGGGGGGGGGGGGGGGGGGGGGGGGGGGGGGGGGGGGGGGGGGGCGGGGTTATATATATATAATATATATACATAAAAAAAATATATATATATATATATATATATATATATATATATATATATATAACGATCTAGGTAGGTCAGAACTCTTGAGAAAAATCTTTACGAGTCTTAATTTTGGTTTTTGCAAATGACGTCATGTACTATGTTATTACATAATATAAGCATTTCTTATAAAGATAATTTCTTAGACCTCATTGGCCTGACATAACATAAAGAAAGAAAAGACGATCGAAAATGGGGGTTTTTAAAGGCCAAATGAAAATACTGAAAAAACACAACAAAGCGCTTTGTTGTGTTTTTTCAGTATTTTCATTTGGCTTTTAAAAAACCCCATTTTTGCTCGTTTTTCTTTCTTTATGTTATGTCAGGCCAACGTGATTTAAGAAATTATCTTCGTTATGCTTATGGGGAGCATTCTACCAATGTTGATACTACATTCATATCTCTTGTGAGAAAAAAAAGGCTAATTTGATTAATCAACAGTATTTTCTTCATAATTGTAAATTGAACCGTATTTTACCCAAATCAATGCGACCTTCACTTCGCTTAAACACACGTAACGAACGGCAATTTACAGAACGTATAGGAAAAAAACGCTTTGTTGTGTTTTTTCAGTATTTTCACTTGGTCTTTAAAAAACCCCATTTTTGCTCGTCTTTCTTTCTTTATATGAAGCATTTCTTATGACATCATATATGGCATCATATTAGTATTTTCTTATATGAGGTTATGCATAGCATAAAGAAGATTGGTGAGTGTCCAACGCAACAGTTATTTATGTAATATAATGTCTGTTGGAAGTCCCTAAAAACGAAAATTTGCAGTTGCAGTTACTATAAATGATGATTCCTTGGGACCAACACCTGAACTATTAAACGTGATGAGATGTGAAATTTGACAATGTGGACCATCAATTGCGACAACACCAATACGGGCAGCTATAGCAAAGGCCATTGCTAAATTGTCTGAAGTAATCAAAATCTAAAAACGTAACAAAAATTAAATTGAAGAGCAAAGACACGGGCGGTTGGAAGATATGCGAAAACGACAATTAGAGCGTGTTAAAAATGAAAATAAAGGGCAAAGACACAAGTGGTTAGAAGACATACGACACCGAACAAATGGGGTATTCAAAAAATGAAAATGAATAGCAACGAGTCAATGAAAATCAACCTGGACAGCGAGAATCAAAACTTGTCGAAATTGAAAATGATAGCGATAATGATAGAGTTTGGGATTTTGACATGGATAAGGTCATCAATGCCTATCATATCTTTGTTAAAAAATAAAGGTTCGGCGATATGTATTTCATAATGACAAGAGATAAGCCGAGGGGTAACGAAGCAAACAAATTGAATAACGATAGTGATTCATTTTGGTTTGATTGAGTGATTCATTCAGATTGGGTTTTGGATTTTGACATGGGTAAGGTCATCAATACCTACCATTCCTTTGAAAATCAAAAATACGTGCTGGATAAATTGTTGGATGAAATAGAAGTTTCTGTCCCATCACCTGAACAATTAAAAGAAACAATGGTTCGGCTATATGTCTTTCATAATGACAAAAGACAAGCCATTACAAGCGAAGAAGGTTTTGTCCCACCCTCTGAACAACTAAAAGAAACAAAGGTGATCGTCAATGTCTTCCATACCTTGTAAAATCAAAAACATGGACTAGATAAATCGTTGGAAGAAAAAACAATGTTGTCCCACCACCTGATTAATTAAAAGAAACAGGTTCGGTGATATGTCTCATAATGACAAAAGACAAGCTGAGGCAAAAGTTAAAGGTCCAAGAAAAAAATGTAATTTTACAAAGGCACGACTTCTAATTTAAGGTCCATTTCGACATCACGACTTAAACAAGAGGCTCAAACTATCTGTTTTCAGTAGCCCAGCAAAAGTCATAATCTATGTATAGAAGCACGCCGCTTGCCCCATACCTTTGTTAAAAAAAACAAAGGTTTGGCAAGGCGTATCTCATAATGACGAAAGATAGACCGAGGTCTAACAAACCAAACTAATTGAAAATGATAGCGATGAGAATTGGATTTTGTATTTTGACATGGATAAGGTCATCAATACACACCATACTTTTGAAAATCAAAAATATATACTGGTTAGATTATTGAAATAAAAAGAGGATCTTGTCCCACCACCTGAACAATTAAAAGACACAAAGGTTGGGCGATATATGGCTCATAATGACGAAAAGACAAGCCGAGGCAAAAGTTAAAGGTCCAACAAAAAAAAATGAAATTTTACTAAGGCAACACTTCTAATTTAAGATCCATTTGGACGTCGCGACAGTGAGAATCTATATATAGAAGCCTGCCGCGTGCCGGAGCCATGCGGGTTAATCCGCCGGGATCTCGGATACTACATATATATATATATATATATATATATATATATATATATATATATATATATATATATATATATATATATATATATATATATATATATATATATATATATATATATATATATATATATATATATATATATATATGTATATATATATATATATATATATGTATATATTATAGTTTTTCATTTTATCCATATTATATAGTTATAATAATATTAATAAGCTCTATGATTCATAACGGCAGTTACTAATACATAGGATAATAATATTGATTTGGAGTAAATTTTTATCTATTGAATAATATTACCGTAAGTGCAATTATGAAATAATGGACGACTCGGATATTATTTTAAATCCAATATTAAATTTTATTTCTCGATCGATGATCGATGGTATCAAAGTACAGACAATAATTGCTAAGTCGACAAGCTTTTTCAGTCATGAAACCATTCTAAAGACAAAGGAGGTTTTACATCAGGTGCTAGAAATTGGAACACGTTTAATTACATGCCTAAAAGACGATGAAAATGTCCTTGACATTTGTAAGTGGTTATCTACGGCATCGAAAGAAAAACGTAAGATCCCGAAATTCATGATATACTTACCATGTGAAATTCCAACAATTAGTGATGCGATTTTAACATTGCAACGTTAAAACTGTCGCATGAATGAAATTTCCCGTAAAATTGACAGTTTGTCTAAGCTAAATAAGCAACATCTCGCAGTACAGGCAACCTCTGCCTGGTCCTCTTCCGCTCAGCCGTCGTGCCCCAAGGGCCAATCCAAGCCTCCTACCTATGCTGTTGTGTTAAAAAATTGCCCGTCCAATCTTTCAACTCCACTTTAAAGGAAAGATTTTATTGATAAAATATGTCCTGTTGTCGTAATAAGTAAACCCGCTGCCTCCTCAATTGCTGACCAGATGAAAAAGTTCAACCTGGCCTTTTAGCCTCTGTTAAATCTCCCGCCTTCATCGGCATAATGAAAGGCGTACCGACAGAAATGAATAAGAAAGATCTAGAGAAAATTATTTCAAAGTGTGTCAAAGCTTTGCAGTGTGGCAAGTCACGTGTCTACAAAATTTACTTTGAACAACTGAGTGATCTCGATTCCTTTCTGAAAAATTCTGTGAAGGCAGGTTATGAGAAGTTAGCTGTCCAGAATTTCATATTCATACCTAGAAGGTGTTTCAGATGCCATCAACCAGGACATTTTGCTGCTGATTGTAAGAACGCAGAACTGTGCTCTCGCTGTGGTTCCACGGAGCACTCTTCCGCCAGGATAATCCATGTGTTCGAAACGTGTTTTGTATTACATGTAAAGAGTCTAATCACACCTGTTACAGTATCAAATGCCCTGCCAACACTCGAACCGATAAACGGGCAGCTAAGTAGATAAATGGATATTCGTTTTCTCTCTTGGAACTTAATGGTGGTCTTATAAAAAAAAGACCTATTCTTGAGAATATACTTCAATAATCATGATATTCTGTGTTTGCAGGAACATCTCCTGACCAACCACAGCCTTGATTTACTTGACATTAGTGCCACCTTCAAAACTTTTTCGGTTCCAGCTAAACATAGTGCTTCTAAAGGCAGAGCTTCAGGTGGTATTGCTACTTACGTAGCTTCGAATCTTAATTCTAGTGTTTTTTTTCTAGTGATATTTTTCTAGTGATTGTTTCTAGTGATTTTAGCTGTTCGAGTAGATGAGTGCGTAGAAATAAATGTGTAGTTACCCACTGATTACAACGATGGAGATTCGTAGAGAGATTTCACAATAGCAGCTAGTAAACTTAGCTCTTGTCTTCGTGATGTCCTTAAACTGAGAATCCCGTGTTTGATCGTAGGTGATTTTAACTGTGATTTAAATTACAGGTTGTCTGCAGCTTCTATCCGTGCTTCTTTACAAATTAGGAATATTTGGTGATGATTCTAAAGTTCAGCAGAAATCTGCTCAGTTTACTTACATTCATTCTTCCTCTTTCACATCTAACCTTGGCCATGTCGTGCCATATAACCTTGATATACTTTGTGTTGAGGTAATTTCTAAATTTCAAGTTTCAGACCACCTTCCTATTGCTTCTAGTTTCAAACGAGAAGCTTTTCAGATTCCGGTATTACAGGCTCATATTGTTCACCGCCATAAGTAGTATACTTGTCGCGATTGGACTAAAATTGACACATCTCAGTTCATCGAAACTTCAGATAGCATCCTAAACAAGATCCGAGTTCCATTTCATCTTCTGCAATAGTCTTCCAATAAATACATTAGTGAAGTTAGATTAACACTTGATATCTACTCTGCAGAAATCTGCCATGCACTTTTGTGTGTTGAAAAAGGGGCAGTTCTTCTTAAAAAAATTGGTGTGGGTACCCAAGTTCCCGGGTGGTCAGGAAATCTAGCGCCGTCTGAAGCTTGTGACCGTGCTAAGTTTTGGTATAAACTATGGAGAGATTGCCTATGTCCTTGTCAAGGAATAGTCAATGAACTGAGAAAAGTCTCAAAAAAATGTTTGCTAATGAACTTGCCCTTCATCGATCTAAAATGCAGACACTTTATTCCGAGAAGGTCAGGAATTCACTTGATCTACTGTGGAAGCTATTACCTCGTACTATCTTATCCAATTTGCCAGACTCGAATGACATTCCTTTTTCCGAATGGATATCCCATTTATCAAATGAATTTTCTGGGCCTGATCCTGTATTAGAGTCACAATTTTATGATGAGCTCTGTAACTTCATTGATGAATCTCCTGATCTTGATTTTGTTATTGCTTGTGACGCTGTCATAAAAGCCATATCCCAACTTAAAAAGAAAGTGTCTTGTGGGATAGATAAGGTGAGGACTCTACACATCATTAATGGAAGTTAGGTATTGGTGTGTCATCTCAGTCTTCTCATGCAAATGATATTTGTTACAGGTATTGTTCCTTCATCGTTCTGCATTGGTGATCTGACTCCGATTCCCAAAAAAGGAAAATCTGAGCTGCAATGTTCGTCTTTTCATCCCATCACCGTCTTCGCTACGATATGCAAACTTTTCGAGTTCCTTTTTGTTGATGAGTTAAGACAGAAATGTTACGTTCCCCCATATCAGTTCGGTTTTCAGGCAAATCTTGGCTGTTAACATGCTCTTACAGCAGTTTTTACTGCCCTCGCTGACGCTGAATCTTCGGGAGAAAGTATGATCCTCCCTGGACATGACGTCAAACGTGCGTTCGATTCCTTAATTCATTCGTCCATGCTTCTTCATATGGCAAGGCGAGTTGTAAACCCATCAGTTGTCCGTGTTCTCAGGGATTTATATAGGAATCTAAGAGTTCGTTTAAAAACTCACATTCCGTTTCTCCCTGCAATCGGCTCTTCATCAATCCCAATATAATTGCATTAATTCTCGTGCAAGGCCAAACTCTTCGAATGCCTCAAATATGCTTGTGATTCCTCAGTACCCAATCCTCGTTAAGAAAGGGACTAGACAGGGAGCTATCACTTCCCCAACCCTGTTTAATAATAGTCTCCTGCATGCTCAGGCAAAGTGTCTTCCTTTATGTATTCTTGGGAGAATAGATATGTCTCTTATTTGTTATGCTGATGACATCTTGAATCTCAGCCGTACGATCCAGCACAGTGGGCAGAATTTCAAAATCCTCAAAGATGAATATTCAAAAATCGGGCTGTCTTTTAATCCTGAGAAAACCGAAGTTGTCCTTTGCAATTGGCGAAATCCCTCTACTTCTCTTCTAAATCTGGACGGTTCTCTTATTAAACCCGCAGACTATATAAAATACATTGGCCTTCCAATTGGCACATCTATCGGCCACACACGTCGTTTGCTGATTCCTCACCCTGAGCGTAAAATTAGCATTTCTTACACTGGAATCGTAAAAAGAAAACTACGTTTCAACCGTTACCTTCTAGCATCTATTTACAACGCCACAGCCCTTCTACATCTGCTTTACATTGCTCCTTTCTGGAAATTCTTTAGAGTTACAGATGAAAAGCACCTACGATCAATCTTCTTCGGATTTGGATGCGGACGTGCTTTAAGTGCGGTAGATTCAGTACTATTGGATGGAGAAAATTCTGGCGAATCTGTCGCTCTCGGCATATATGATATACGACGAGCTTTTGACTCATTAATACACGAACAGATTGTACTTGAAATAGCAAAGCGTGGCGTCCAATATGACACACTATTACCCATGAGAGATATGTATGAAAACCTCGAGGCCGAAATCAAGATCAAGTATGAGAAGCAAACAGATTTTGTTAGAATTTCAGTAAAGAAGGGCGCTCGTCAAGGCGCACCTACTTCTGCTCCAGCTTTCAATAATAGCGTGATTCCTGCACAAGAAAATCATCTAAAATTCTGCATTTCTAAAAGTATAGATCTTTCCCTAGTTTGCTTTGCTGATGACTTATTAAACATTGCCCGTGAGCAAGGAACAATTGAAGAAAATTTTAAAACTTTCAAAAGAGAGTATGCAGCTACCGGTCTTGAATTCAACCCTTCGAAGTCAAAATTGCTATTTTTCGACTGGCCTGAAACACTGAAGCCCGAATACATCACACTCGGGAACACTAACATAGTACCAGCTGACCATATTACATATTTAGGGTTACCCATTGGCCATACACTAAAGCACACAAGAGCACTACTCATTAAGTATCTCGAGAAACGAACGAGCTTTGCATATAGCAAAATGGTAGCAAAGAAATTCAGCTTTAACCGAGTGATCCTAGCAGGGCTCTACAACGCTCTGTTCCTCCCTCACTTTTTGTACCTTAGCCCCTTCTTGCGAACTTTCCCAGAAACTACGAAGCACAAATTACGGTCGATATTCTTTAAATACGCAAAATACCTACTAAGGTTTCCATCCTGGACTCGTAACACTTACCTGATCAGAAAATACAAAATATCTGATCCCACGCTTACAATAGAAAAACAAATACAACAGTTTAACAGGAAAATTATTAGTCGCCAGTGGCATGCGATTCTCCAGCAATAGTTCGTGCTACGCACTGTCATTTGTAGAAGTTATTGCTGTTATGTAGTTGGTGCATTTACCTTTATTCAAGTGTATTTTTCTTTCTTTTTCTTTGATGTACTCTGTCTTTTTTGTTGTCTGTATGATGGGTTATAAATAAATAAATTTGATAAATATCTTTTGCATTTGCCCCCTTGGACAAGAAACCGTAAAATTATTCATTTGTATAAGCTATCTGACCCTAATATTAGCATTAATAAATCTCTATCCCGTTTTCAAAGTAAGTTTAATCATCCATGCTCACCAATTTGTTCACAATAGTTTTTTTGTATTTATGCAATGTATGTAATGATTTTTTTTTTTTGTGATATATTACGATTTTGATGTGTTTGTGTTTTTTTTTTCTCTATCTTTTTGTTACTTTAGTGATTACTTCGAATAATAGGGAAAATAGAATATTTTGTGTAATACTTTATCAATCTATAGTCTTAAATACAATTATAGCATCATGTCTTGTAGGATAGTATGTCCAATCGTATATGGTACCATTTATTTTGCTGTTTTATGTTTATGTACATTCACATTGCTTCAAACCTTATACTTGATTACTTATAAAAAGTTTCCTTTCGTCTTGTTGACTTTGTCATATTTAAAAGGAATAAATTGAATTGAATGCTATATTAAAAAAGGCCCTAACCTGATTTGAATATAACACGCAGGTTAAGAGAATATCATTTAAGTTCCCAGCGTGAACAGTTAAGCGGGGTAATCTTTAAGCCTTAAGTTTGAATTTGAATGAGCTAAAATTAAGATTGCTCAGAATTTTTGTAAGCCTTCTAGATAACACTGCATTTTTAGTTGTGCCACTAATTTGTCATTCCTATTACACTCATATTAATCTGTCAGACAATCCGGTTCACTGAAGTATTTTCACCTATTCATTTCATGTCCTTCCATAAATGATGGCCTTGGTGGCCTTTTTTAATGGAAGGACCTTTTTTAATGGAAGGCCTCGACCTGTTCTAAGGATTTCGTATCATTTTATTTATTTCAGGTATATTTAAATTTTATATATTTTTTTTTCTAGATACTACTATACTGATTCTAAAACAAAAGCAGAAGATATTCGTTTTGTAAGAAAGAAGAAAAAGTCTGGAATGCGAGTTATTAACTATCGAGTATTTAATGAAGGAAAGTCCCTTGTTTTGCTTACCTCTTATCCTGTAAGTATACATGCTAGCTTTTTTCTCACCTTATTTTGTTCTATTTTAGGAGAACGGGGAGAGGAGGGGGGTTATCCCTTAGACCAATCTTGGATTGAAAATGAGATCTCGGGATAGTTGCATTTACCTTCTTTGTTGTTGTTTCTGTTTTGTGTGTGTTTCATTATCAGATCAGTTTTGCTTGGTTTTCCAATGAATTAAAATTGCGCAAAGAACTTATAGTAAAGGATTTTGTAATTTCTAGTGGAGACCAGACACAAGATTAAAACTTATAACGTAGTTTTATAACCAAAGAAATGTTCGCACTGCCCCCTTCAGACCCAAGTTTGTCCCCCCCCTAAGACCTCAGTTTTACCCCTCCCCCAGCCGAAATTTATTTTCTGCAAAAAATCTTGTCAAAACTAAGATAAGCCTGCACTATTCAAGTATCCAGAGAAACAGGTCAGTTTTCTTTAGTATATCTTTGCCTTTATGGTTTGTATAGGTAATTTTTCAGTTTTCACTGTCATTTTCACTTGATTTGGGAAAATTGGCTACAACTATGCCCCCCCCTCTAATTTTTATCCGGCTCATGAAAATGTAACAAAATGTATATAAACAAATTTTGATACGTTATACAATCGGTCTCCTATTGAACAACTGCTGCTTCTTCTACCAGTAACAACCCACTACAGCACCGGTCTTCATGAAACCAACACAACTCGCCACGCTCCACCCCCACCCAAAACCCTATCAAAACTTCACCCTTTACCCTTTCTCGTGCAGTTCGAAGTTCCTTTGAATGCTTTCTTGTAACCTTTTCCCGCCCCATTCCCGCCCCTTTTCGTTTGGCCCAGGAGGGAGGGACAAAAGGCATAAATGCAATTTATCATCCGTAAAATGTGGAATATCCATCTTAACCTTTCTTTCATAACAGTCCTAGAAAGTGGACTTACTACTTTTATGTGTGGTCAGTCAAGCAAGTACCTAAAACTTTTCTGTGACAGTTCTTTTAAAAAACATTTAACGAGTCTTTCAAAGCGGCCACATTTTACAGCCATACTTAACCAGCCTCATACCGTGGCTCCTAAATTAAGATCTTATTTGCAGACTTATCTTCATATTCTTTCGAACTTTTTTCAACTGCAGAAAATACCCTGCGCCTTCGGAATTCAAGTTTACACATTATGAATACATCTATTCTCTTTACTACACTGGGAATTGAAGCTTTACTTGATCGACTTTCTCGTTAGTTCTCGTTGGTTCTCGTAGATTTCACTAACAATTTTATCTAGAACCCTCAATTTCGGAGACCACACTGCCTTTCCATAACGATAAACAGAAGTTCAAATAGGGGTAAAATCCTTTTAATAGACAGTGATAAATTTCACAAACACCGATAAATTTAACAAAAATACTGGATATTTCGGTCTCATATGCAGTGACCGAAATATCTAGTATTTTTGTTAAATTTATCACTGTTTGTGAAATTTGTGACTGTCTGTTAAAAGTATTTTATCCCTATTCTAACTTTTATTTATTTTGGTCTCTTAAATAACCTGAATTATATATGTCTAGGAAAGTTTACCTCTCTGTTGAAACCATGTTTTCCATAGCGTTTACGGTAAAGTCCACCAAAATAACCCGTATTAACGGGGATATGGCATAATCTTATGTAACTCTTGATTACATGCCGAATCAATTATTAACCTCCAGGGACGTATCCAGGATTTTTTTTTTTTTTTTTTTGGCGGGGGGGTACTAAAAAACTTTAAAAACGCATCACAAATTGGTTCATACTCATTTTTTTTACGTTTTTACGAGTGGGACAAACATTTCGGAGGGGGGGGGAGTTAACCTAACGCTCCCCCTGGATACGGCCTTACTAACTTCACTTCCTGCCTAAACTGCAGCAACTTTCAAGGGTCGAACTTTCGCTAAAGCTCTTCTGTCAGCTAAATCAAATGCCTATTCTTAATCTATACAACTGAGAACTAGAGGAGAATGATGGTTTAGATATTTCTCAACTAATAATCTACGAGTGAAAATTTAGTCGATGCATCCTCTACCATTCCTAAAATTACCCTATTCTGTTCTTAACAGAGCATCTTTTAGTCTAATGATTATCATCATGCTAAGTAATTTTCTTACCACAGAAATCAGGCTAATACCTCTTTAGTTACCGCACTCACTCTTAAAGCTTTTAAAGCTTTTTAAAGCTTTTTCTTAAAATCTTATTCACAATCTCCTGTAATTTGTCACATTAATTACCCCACTCGCTCTTATAACCTTTCTCATAATGGGGTTTAACTAAATTTTTCCTAAAATCATAGTTACTTCCCCTTTTTCAAAAGTCATATTCGGAATCTTCTGTAATTTATGTCTAATTTCGCAACCACCATGTTTCAATGTCGATTACCACGCTATTAGCACCTGAGACCTAGGCCGTATCCAGGGGGGGGGGGTACTGGGTTTAGCGGCCCCTGAAGTTGTCACTCATAAAAACGTAGCAAAATACATAAAAAAAATTGGTGCGTTTTAAAAAATTTTTACAGCCCCCCCCCCAACAAAAATCCTGGATGCGCCCTTAGATGAGGCATTAATATTTTTTTCGTTTTTTTAGTATTCTTTACAACTTTACAAATAATTTTTACAACTTTATCATAGTTTAACACATTCTCAAATTGTCTGCCGATCTATTTTTAACGCTTTCTTTAATAACTAACTTTGGCCCTGTTCCCGTCTTTAACTGGGACGAGTCTAGACTGTCTACTTCCTTTCAGTTTTATTTTTTTATTTATTTTTTTTTTCTTTTTTTTTCTTTTTTTTTTTTTTTTTTAAGCTTTACGCTTCTCGGATGAACTATATCTCGCACCTAGCCTCGGGTCAGTTAGGACGTACTAAGTAATTCATATACAAACTTTTAACATGATCAACGTAAATATGCTTTTAAATGCATATAAAAATATCTATAAATAAAGTTACGAATATATTTAAAGTATTGATAGTAATAATTAAATGTGGCAATATTTGTTAAAGAATAAATGAACTTGATCGTTACAAAATGGTTTATATAACTATTACCAAAACCCATGAAAGAAAAGAAAATTATTTGTCCACAGTACTACTCACTGATTAAAATTCGTTACGCCTGAAACCAGTGTGGGTGAAGAATTGAGAAGGGAGGGAGGAGGGAAAATTGAGAACGGGATAATTCATCCATTAAAATTAGTCTGAAGGATAGATGTCTTCAGTTAGGGTGCATCTTTTTTTATTTACAAATTCATGTTGATTCAAATCAATTCAACTATTCAATTGACTCAAAACTTTTCTGCAAACCCTCGATGCCTTATGCTCACAGTCATCGATGCATAGTGTATGCCAGAATGTTTCTATTATGACATAATAAATGTTTGACAGGGTTGATAGAGCGATTTCTTTTCATTTTTTTCAAATAGCTCGTGGTAACGAACTGGGAGCGAGCCGGCTGAATAGTAACCGAAACTCTAAAAAACGAAATTTGGATATCAATAAATACATCAAAGGAATCAGCTTATTATGTTGATTTAAATATATAAAATTCATCAAGTTTAATGTTACCCATCAAAAGTTACGAGCCTGAGAAAATTTGCCTGTTTTTTTAAATAGGAGGTATTTACCCCCTAAAATTCAAGGAATCTTGATGAAAATCACACCACCAGAGTCAGTGTACCGGAGAACCCTACTGTAGAAGTTTCAAGCCCCAATATACAAAAATATGGAATTTTGCTATTTTTGCTAGAAGAGAGATCACGGATGCGTGTTTATTTGTTTTTGGTTTGTTTTGTTTTTCTAGGGGTGATCGTATTGAAATAATGTTCCTAGAAGATCCGGAGAGGGCACATTCAAACGCAAATTGAAAGTTCTAGTGCCCTTTTTAAGTGACAAAAAAGATTGGAGGGCAACTGGCCCCCCTCCCATGCCCATTTATTTCCCAAAGTTATCTGATCAAAATTTTGAGATAGCCAGTTTGTTTAGTATAGTTAAAAATCAAATAACTGTGTCTTTAGTGGTAAAATGACCTCCCACAGTCCGTGGGGAGAAGCCTGTAAGTTATGAAATTTGGCCATTGTTTACGTATGGTATTTTGTATTGGGATGTATACAGACATTTTTCAGGGGGGGATTTTTTGCGTGGGTGGATTTCTATTGAGAGAATCGTCCTTGAAGAGGGAAATTTCCGGGGTGGAGGTGAATTTTCCAGGCGAAATTTTTACACTGGGGAAATTTGACAGAAATCCTATACGAAATTCTTTTTAATTGTCTGACATTCTCTTTGCCTATTCAATTTTTATATGGAGATGTTCCGGAGGAAATATCCATGGGCTATTTTCCGCGTGTTTTAATTTCCAAAAAAAAATTCTGCGGAAGGGGGCATTTCCGAATTGATCGAGAAACCGATCAGAGATTAAAGTTGTTTTCAGATGCATTTATGCTAAGGATAATTTTTCAGGCTTAATCGTCTGCAAGAGATTTTACGTGGAGGGGAAATTTTCAGCGAGGATGGAGGGAAACGTTCTGGAGGGAAACTGATAGAGGGAGGGGGTATGTACTTTACGTTAGTTGAAATTTTCACTGAGAAGTTTCCTGTGAGGGAGGGGGTATATTTCTTGGAAGTTCAGCCAGATTTACCTGCATTATTTGAAAAACGAACAGAAATAAAATAAAAATGACATTTTTTTGAACTGAAAGTAAGAAGCAACATTAAAAATCAAAAGGAACAGAAATTATTCCGTATATGAAGGGTTGCCCCTTCCTCAATACCTTGCTCTTTACGCTAAAGTTTGACTATTTTTCCTAATTTGTTAATAGTAGCTCCTGAGGCACAGAGACCGTTTAGTTGGAAAAGGAAGCTTTTATAAAAGTGCTAACAGCTTTAGCGTAAAGAGCAAGGTATTGAGGAGGGGGCAACCCTTCATATACGGAATAATTTCTGTTTGTTTTGATTTTTAATGTTGCTCCTTACTTTCAGTTAAAAAAAACTTTTTTTTTAATATCATATATAGAGCTTCCCTTACCTTTTACTACATTTACTGTTTCAGAATACTCCTTTCAGTTCCTTACTTTCAGTTTAAAAAAAAACTTTTTTTTTCAATATCAAATATAGAGCTTCCCTTACCCTTTGTTACATTTACAGTTTCAGAATACACCTTTCTGTTCCTTACTTTCAGTTAAAAAAACTTTTTTTTTAATATCAAATATAGAGCTTCCCTTACCTTTTGCTACATTTACAGTTTCAGAATACTCCTTTCAGTTCCTTACTTTCGGTTAAAAAGACTTTTTTTTTAATATCAAATATAGAGCTTCCCTTACCCTTTGCTACATTTACAGTTTTAGAATACTCCTTTCCGTCCTTTACTTTCAGTTAAAAAAAAACTTTTTTTTAAATATCAAATATAGAGCTTCCCTTACCTTTTGCTACGTTTACAGTTTCAGAATACTCCTTTCAGTTCCTTACTTTCAGTTGAAAAAAAAAAAACTTTTTTTATATCAAATATAGAGCTTCCCTTACTTTTTACTACGAGTACATTTACAGTTTCAGAATACTCCTTTCAGTTAAAAATAACTTTTTTTTTTAATATCAAATATAGAGCTTCCCTTACCTTTTGCTTCATTTACAGTTTCAGAATACTCCTTGGTAACAAGCTTAGCCAGTGCAACTGGCAAGGGTTTATTTATGTTTTTTTCAAGATTTGGGAGTCTTAGACAGGCTAGAAATATCCGAAGTAATTCGTTTATTTAATATGATACTATTGAGCTATTAAAAACAAAAGTGGAGCTCCGTAGGCGTTTCAACTATTGATAAGAGGAAATAAGTCCTTTGAGGCGATAGTCGTGGACATAGCTTAGTATTTCCTTTAGACGTTCATGTTTCTTATGTTGTGAAAGGTAATGTACCAGCTATTGATAGAAAAAACGTGACTTTACCGCAAAATCGGAGTTATTTTTTTTTGGGGGGGGGGGAGGGGACAAATTTAGACTTTGTCGCCCCGTGTCGCACCATCAATACTGTAAACATTACAGTTTTTGCCCAAAAATATTGCAATTCAAGCTTGTTTGGCTTACCTCCGGGCGTGCTACCCGGGGCGCTTACCCCCTCTACACCCCCACCCTAAATCTGATTTCGTTTTATAGTGGACTCACAACTATGAATACTTAGGAATTATGCGCCATCGAACAGCGGACAAACTTAAAAATTTTGAAAGTAAACAATATCTCTTATAATTTCTATTGCCCAAAAACTGTTCAAACTTTCATATTTTGCTAAGAAAAAAATGTGTGTTCAAGTTGTTGCTGGCGCGTCGATAAGAGTACCAGTGAAAAGGTAGTCTGTGGTTAGCGGGTATTTTATCCTTATTTTGCTATATAACGGTAACTTACCCGACAACGGGTAGCTTACCCTTATTTTGTTATATTAGACTTCTTATGTCGCATTTTATTTAGAGGATACCAGTAGTTGGAGACAAATTTGCAAACAGAGCTGGCCAAAAGGGTGTTTGCTCGATGTTAGTTGAAGAGCAAGATCTGCCTTATTTTCCTAGTTTGGGTGGTGTAAGACCTGATGTCATTTTCAATCCTCATGGTCTAGCTTCAAGAATGACAGCCGGTAAGTCAATTGCAGGTGACAGATCTAAAGACTAATATGATAATTGTTCAGTAACTTTAGGAATAAAATTGCCAGAATATGAATCTGTAAGAATAAATTTTGACGGTATAGTATTATATCGCACCAGAAAACCTGAAAAAATATCCATGTTTGGGCCTTTGAGAATGACTGTTGGTAAGTCGGTGCTTAAGCTAATACAGTTACATTGTACGGTGTAATACGGTTAGATAAATGGTAGGGTTAGATACGGTAAGGTGAAAAAGAGGAAACTGGAAATATCCTCCGCAAGTTGTACAGGAGTAACATATATATGTTGTAACATATGGAGTTGTAACATATGTTGTATATATGGAGTAACATATATATGCATATATATATTGACTCGTATTCACCACTAGTATTTAATGGAATGAAAAAGTATGTGAGGGTTTATATTGACAAAACGTGAACTCTGGGACTAGAGGTATTCACGCTATCTGAAGCTCTAAAAAAAAGAAATTACCTGTTCGTTTAGCTATACTTTTCCCATCGAAAAAAGGAAAGAAAAATAGACGACGTCTCACACAGACCTAGGTTTTGACGAAAAAGTAAAAATGGAAACTTTGTAGTATTTATTTTCGTATTTGTAAAAAAAAAAAATCAAGAAACGCCAAAAAACACACTTTTATTGAGTACCAGATCTTCTTTCATATGGGAATGTTTATTAAAAATATTTATTGTCTGCTTTAATTTCATTTCATCTTTGAGAGGCTATGTGTTGTGTGACTTTGTAACTCTTCTTTAAAATTGTAACGCTCAAAAATAATTTTTGAATTTAAAGCTTAAAATTGCACCATGGATTTAAGATTAAAGGGAGTTAAAAGTGAACATTTTTGGGTGATTTTACTCTTCATGGCGTAATTTAAGGGGTAGTTATATTAGAATAAAGGAATTAAAGACATGTAAAGTGGCATTTCTTAACTCATTGAAGGGTTTTGATGGTATATAATATTGACAAAAAAAAATGTTTTGTTTGGATCTCCTCTCCCCTTGAGACAATTTTATATTTTTAGTTTATAATTTTAGGAGAAAACCCAGAGCGCAGGGGTAAAGTCAATAAGCTTAGATATTATTAGGTACTATTAGATATCTAGGTACTATTCCAGCAACTAAACGTCAATATGACGCATTACCGTCAGTAATGGATCTAGAGGACCTTTTTCTAGATACTATTATTGCTGGTGATAACTCATCTTTGCACCATACCACCTTAATCTAGCACAGAAGTGAACAGTTGTAGTAATTTCTTACCAATAATTACCATAAGGATCGTTACTCAAGGGGAGGTCTTGACAGCTCGTCGGCTGGGAGGATGATTGTCGTATCTGACTCGAGACGAGTTTCAAGAAAAACGCGATTGAAGTTTGAAACGCGATATCTTTTTTATTTAATGACGAAACCGGGATTTTTTTATCTCGACTGTAGTCGCACTCAAGGGCTACAACCTGGTTGAAATTTCGTTCACCTGGAGCAACTGGATATTGAGATATTGCTTGTTGAAAAACAGATACGACAAAACGCTCGCGGAAATTTCTTTTTACGGAAAACCACTACGACAATTTTGCTCTGAAAACTAGCAGCGTAAATGTCTTATCTCTTAGGAACTCAGTTTTGCAAGCTTTAAATTTTAATCAATTTCGAATATAAAAGCATAAGAAAAACTCAGCACTACTTCGGGTACAAAGAAACATCGTTCCAACGAAACTGGACCTACTTTTTTATGTTTTATCGAAAAATGCTTTGTAGTATGCTTGGTCCTCCAGCGGCATGAACTTTAGGAGGCTTTTCACGTCCTTGATCTTTTCCTCAGGCAAGGAAGAGAGCCTAGGGAGTGGGCCTGGCTCAAGTAACTCCTCAATCACAGTAACTTTGGAGACTCCCTTCCTTTTTTAACTACTGCAGCCTCGGGTGCAATCTTCACCAGTTCATGTGAGGCAGAGCCAAAATTCTCCTTGTAATACACTCTTTTGTGCTCAGTTGAAACAAATCTCAGTTCCTTGACCTTTGTGAAGGGAACTTTCGAATATCCTTTGTATTCTTTGGAGCAGCTCTGAAAATCTAAGAAGTCAGAACTTTTCATTTGGATCACAATGTACGGTTCCTTTTTCCTAGCTTTAATCATAAGTCGAGTGAGGGTCAGAGGTGAATGAATTTCCAATTTAGCAAAGTAATGTTCGATGGCACTATGGACAGCGTCCACTTCTTGGATCGATGAGTGTCCTGGCTCGCAAAACTTCATTGTAATGGACTGAACATGGGGGAGCTTTTACAAAGTATCCTGCATTTGGTAGCTCATGATACTGTTCCTATTTTGCGGGACACAGGAGTCAGACCACGTTATAAGCTCTTTGATATTTGGATGCCCTGAAAAGACTTTTGACAATATAGCCGCCACTGCACTTGCAATGTCATTTCCGGTCCGCCCTCCAATCAACTCAGACCAGAGAGCACAATAGATCTCCTTTTTCGTCTGTTTACTTGGATCTGGTTCAGCACTGTCCTTGTAATGCAGCACAGCAGTCAAGTTATAAGTATTGATCTTTCTTTTGTAAAAGAAACAAGATGCGTTCCCTCTTGGCAATGCAAATACATTTTCCAGATCAAAACAGAGGACTGGCTTGGTAAGCAATCTATCCATATCTCTTTCTACTTTGGTTTCTGCTTTTGACCTTTTATGATTTTCAAAAATAGCTCGTTTTTCGTCAGATACCGTAGTTCCATTCCTGCGTGCAACATCAAATTCTTCGCACAAATCACACCGGTCATTTTTTGGTGTGTGGAACGACAAGTTAAATTCAGTATTGAACACTTTCCTGTATACAGTTTCTGAGGCACTCTTGCGGCCCTCATCTTCGCACTTTTCACAATATAAGCTATACATCCGAGCCATGTTCAAGTTAGACTCCAAATATTGTTTGGAAGTCTCAGCCCTTCGATAGTGGGACTCGATCTTTGGAAAGGAGTTAATGTGGTTACGTATGAAGTCCATGTCTTCCTCTGATGTTTTGTTTTTGGCGATCTTCTTCCTTGGAGGCGTGGGCGTTCCGCAGGTATTCTTCTGCTCGTGAGCGTAGTGCACTCTCCTCTCGGTTATGTCGAACGTTGTCAGATAAAAAGATCTGCAAACCTGCCTTTCTTTTCCGTTGATGACAAAAAAATACTGGTAGGTGTTTTTCCTCCTTGTCACTTGTTTTTTGTTTTTCTTCTTAGGCAGGCACTTTGTGGTTTTCAGATAAAACATTTTCTTCATTTCTGCAGACAATTTCCAGAAATTATCAAAAGCATTCTGTCTTTTTTCGGGTGGGATTTTGTGACATTCGTAGAAGCAATCTTCAGTACACTTTGAAGGCTGCACAGAACGGACTCTGCTATGCGTTTTCTTAGTCTTGGGGTTAACGTAGGCAGTCCCATCATTATTTGCTGTCTTGATCTTAGTTTTTATCCATTCGCTTTCATTCCTCAATCTTTTTCTCGTTGATTTTTTCCAGGGTCAACGCCTTCTGTGCCATTCCTATTTCCAGCTACAGGCTCTGTAAAAGAATTTGAACCTCTCTCGACATCTTCAAAATAACTAGTTTCATTATTCCGATTAGCTTGTCCATAATCAGTCGAAACATAAACCAAGGGCAACGGGGAATCGGAAAGAACTCTTTCACCTGCATCAGCAAAGCTTGACTCGTCTTTGTAAGAAATGATGCTCGGTTCATTTGCTGATGAGCACTCAGCAATACTCGGTGCATATTCCGAATCTTCGTCAGAATTCTCAAGGTCTTCGTCAGAGCTGTAAAAGAAAAAAAAATTATAGTGGTTACTCCAGCGATGGGCTCAGTGAAGAACTGCAGGTCAGGAAAATGAAATTTTCAGTAGACTAAAGATAGGCTTTGTAAGGATAGACTAGTCTAGGCCTAGTAATAGCAAAACATATTTTTAGCTCTAATATTTATTAAAGGGGAGAAATCAGATAAAGAAAAAAAGGAAATATACCATTAGATTTTCTATTTCCTTGTCTATTCCCCCACAAAGCCAGATACACCTTTAGGCTTAACAAAACAGTTTGATTTTTCTTTAAACTAGCTTTATTTGGTAATACACATCAGCTGCTGATGAAGAACTGGGTATATTATCCAAGCACCCCTGGTGTTTGGATAATCACTAACTTTGGACAAGCAACCGAGCATAATTTGATTCAAATAGAGCCTATATTTCCAAGCAAGCTCTTAGTCTTGCATATGTATAGATTTAGATTACCTTGTTGGGATTAGCTCAATTTGATCTCAGAAACTTTTTTATACTGAAAATTAAGCTTAAAGAAAAGTTAGCAAACCCTAGTAGCCTATTTTTTCTTTACAGCACATGTCTGGGATTGAATCTATTTATGTTTGAGTGGTTTTGTATCCTACAAGGCCTATAGGATCATGTGTTTAAGATTGGGCAGTATTTTCTAGAATTAGCCTAGAATTAGGCTATGCTTAAACTAAATTGTGTATTTGTCATTAGACTCTACTATTAACTATCAATGCATTCAAAACATTCAGCAATCCATATGGCTAAAATATTCAGCCTAATCAAATAGCCTAGGCTAGCCTACTTGTTCAAGAAAATTTGATACTTCCTTTGAGTTCTGCAAATTAGCAAATCGCATTATGAGATGGTGCAGTGGTACAATAATGTGCGTAAATAGACAAGACAATTCTGTTATCTAGGAATAGAACCATATTCCTAATTCAATGCTGTTTCCAAATCAAACTATATATGCACCAAAAATCATAACAAATCAGGTAGCCTATTTGATATACTCTTGGGTAAAGGTGCAGTGTAGCTCCCCCTGTACTATAGGGTGCAGAGACCCTACTCTATACTATACTATAGGGTGCAGAGGCCTAGAAGAAATCGACACTTTACCTGCCAAATTCATCAAAAATTGCTTCAAAATCCCTCGCCAAGTTTTTCCTTGGACGCGCCATTTTCTTCTTCTTCTCTGAAGTGCGTGACGGCAAAACAGCCAGATACGACAATTTTCCAATACGACAATTTCGCTAGCGGATTATCAGCGATAATGTCCGATACGACAAATGGTTTTTGGTCTTTTACTCAGGAACGGTAGCCAGTAGAGCAAAACAAAAAGCAGATTCAGATTCTACGCAAAATTTTACACTAGATGGCATTCATAACTCAATTTTGGCCGGAGATGCCTAATACGACAATCATCCTCCCAGCCGACGAGTTGTAGGTTTTGGCCCCACTTTTCAGAGTTTCCAGGTTTTTTTTTGTTTTGTTTTTTTTAATCATGCACAGGTAGTTGTTTGAGAAACCCTTGAACATATCTGCCGCTTTGAACAAACCCTAGAAAGTACTCACTGAAAACACCAGATGAAGGCGCCCTTTGGAAACAAATGGAAGGAAAATGAACTTTTCATCGTCCTTTTTCGCCCTCTACAATATGTACTTAAATTCATTTGTTCTATTCTAGGCATGTTGTTAGAAGCAATTGCTGGTGTAGTTGCTATTAATGATGCTGAAGTAATAGATGCCTCTGCGTTTCGCACATATGAAGAAAATGGCCAGAAAAAAGATCCATTTGATTACTTCAATGACATGTTAGAACGAGGTAACTCAAGCCCCTCTCCCTTATTTCGACGTCGCTTCTTATTTTAATTAGCTTTGAATACTTGTTGATTTTGTAATATTTCCTTGATCTTATTATCGTGTTTTAGCGAAAACCTGTTGCTTGATATGTTATGATATGTTAGAACGAGGTAACTCAAGCCCCTCCCCCTTATTTTGACGTCACTTCTTATTTTAATTAAATAAAAAAACAAGTTTTATTTAACTGAAAGTAAGGAGCAACATTAAAACTTTAAACGGACAGAAATTATTCCGTATATTAAAGGGGCTGTCCTCTCCTCAACGCCTCGCTCTCTACGCTAAAGTTTTTTATTGTTTAAAAAATAGAGTTGTGAGAAAGACAAACCTTAGCATAAAGCGCACGGAGTCGCGGAGGGGACAGCCCCTTTCATATACGGAATAATTTCTGTTCGCTTTAAGTTTTAACGTCGTTCCATACTTTCAATTAAAAAAACTTGTTTTTTTTTAATTTAATTTTTGAATGTTTTTGAATTAATGCAGATTTTGATTTTGGCTCACCGTACATGAATAATTCAAACACAATTTGCATATTAATTTTACTTTTATTTGGTTAAATGACTTTCTCGAAATTTGTTTAATTTTATTTACGAACGTTTTTATTAGTAATAAATATACGTAACTTACGAATTAACTTATGTAACGAACTTCTATATTCATTGATGTTTAATACGTATATTAGGGGGTTCGCCCCCTAGTCAATACCTTGCTCTTTAAGCTAAAGTTCGAATTTTGTTCCAATTCTTTAAAAATGACCCCTTAATCAACGAAGGCCGTTAATTAGAATAAATAGCTCTTATGAAAGTTCTAAAAAATCTTTGGCTTAAAGAGCGAGGTATTGATTAGGGTGTAAACCCAATCATATACGTAATATTTTCTGTTCGTTTTAAGTTTTGATGTTGCTCCTTACTTTCAGTTGAAAAACTTTTTTTTTAATTTAATTTCTGATCTTTTTCTTTAATAATGCTGGGAAATCCAGCGCCCCCTTCATAACAATGTCCCTTCCCCCATGAAACCTTCCTTCATGGAAAGATCCTCCCATAAAACCCCCGACCCCCCCCCCCCCCACCTACCAGAAAAAGTCCCACCTGAAAACTTCTGTATATTTCCCAATAACCAATACTATATGTTAACATTGGGTAAAGTTCATAACTTTCAGCCCTCCCCCCGGGGACTTTGGTGGATTAAGTCATCCTAAAAGACATAGTTATCCTATTTTCGACCATGCTGAACAAAATGGCTATCTCAAAATTTTGATCGGGTGACTTTGGGAAAAAAATGAGCGTGGGAGGGGGCCTAGATGTCCTCTATTTTTTGGTCACTTAAAAAGGGTACTAGAACTTTTAATTTCCGTTCCATTGAGCCCTCACACGATATTCTAGGACCACTGGGTCGATACGATCACCCCTGGGGGAAAAAAACAACCTTTCTTCTGGCAAAAAATGCAAAATTCCACATTTTTGTAGATAGGTGCTTGAAACCTCTACAGTAGGGTTCTCTGATACGCGGAATATGATTCATTAAGGTTTTATGACTTTTATGGGGTGTTTCCACCTTTTTCGAAAATAAGGCAATTTTTTTCAGGCTCGTAACTTTTGATAGATAAGACAAAACTTGATGAAACTTATATATTTGAAATCAGCATAAAAATCGGGCGCTTTTGATGTATCTATTGGTATCAAATTTCCGTTTTTTAGAGTTTCGGTTACCATTGAGCCGAGTCGCTCCTTACTTACAGTTCGTTACCACGAACTGTTTGATCAAAAATAAAGAGACTCTAAAAAACAAATTTTCCTTAGTTATACTGTACAGAAACATTACTGCTTACCAAGACTTTTTTTTTTTTCGTATGATTAGTAGTCACAGATCATAAACGGTAAAACATAATAATACTGTCCTATTTCGTGATATGGAGGTCACGAAAAGGAAGAAAAGTGCTCGTCAAAATTAAAAAAAAATTGCAGCTTTTTATTTTTAGCCTAATTAAGTAAATAAAAAAAGCAAAGTTTAACTGTGCTAACTCTGAAAGTTCATTTCTTGGTGATAATGTCATGTAAACTCACGTAGGATATGGGAATTATCTCTTTAAGACAATTAAAATCAAAATATTGTATTCGTTTCAGATTTCTAAAAAATCTTGTTATCCCAAATTCTATTATTTTTTTTTATGCAACTTTTATTTTGAAGTAAATATCTAAAATGTGCTTGGGCCAAGAGAATGACCGAAACATGTCTAGTTGGGATCCAACTCAAAGTCGTAGCCAGAATTTTTTTTTTTGCTGGGTGGGTTTTATTCAAAAATTTTTATTCGGGGGGGGGGGGTACACAAAAAAAAACTAAAAAACGCATAAGAAATTTGTTTGTATCCTATTTTGTTACGTTTTTACGTGCCATAAAAATGTTTCGGGGGGGGGGGGGGTAGAGGTGTTTGACCTGGGTACGGCCTTGATCCAACTAGCAGGAGGATGTGATCCAACAACTTACTACTACTAACAATAATTCACTGCAGCACCAAGTTACCTGTAGCCAACACAGCTGCTTACGCTGCCCCTCCACCCTAGATTATTCAAAGCTTCCCTCTTTACCTCCTTCTATGAAAAAAAATTCCCTTAAATTCTTCCTTATGACCTCTTCCGACTCTATTCGGGACCAAGTTGCTTTTCGTCTGGTCCCAGATAGATGGCCAAAAAGCACAGTTTATGGTAAGCTGTCTTCCATAAAACGTGTCATAGCAATCTCAACCTTTCTTTGAATAGCCTTAGAAGGTGGTTGAAGCACAGTTTTTGTACAGTCTTTTGTTTTACATACGAACAGTCAAAAGGGTAACTATAAATAGCCTTTTTGGATTCCTCAGCTAAGCACTGCAGCAGCAGGATATCCCTAAATCCTTGTAAATATCATATTTGCAGAAAAAGGGATATCGGAATTTCAAAAGAATGAGGGCCACACTGACCCTAAATTCTTTCCATATGCCTTTTAGGATCTGGGCCTGATCTTACTCCCTTTAAATTACTTTCGCTACAACACCGACCAGAAAGGATTTTGGAGATCAATATAGGTTGATGAGGAACAATAGTAACTGTCCCAGTTGCATATTTCTGGGAGATTTCATGCCTATTCCCATCTTCCTGGGGGAGGGGTCAATAAAAGGATTTTGACCCGCTATAAAGGCTGGTGAGATTAAAGAAAGGGATCATAGTTGTGCCTCTTTTAAGTTTTGCGCCTTATTTGGTCTCATGGTGAGAAAAAGGGCTTAGAAGTATTTTGTTACCCACTTGTTTACTAGGTGAGTGAGTGGAATTCATTGAACCGAACCTAGCAGCTTGCAACGGTCACGGTTTTGGGTTGCCATGCTCAATCTTTAGTCTCCAAAAGTGGGTAAGTGGAATTCATTGAATAAGACCTGGGATTAAGTGAAATTACTTGAACCAAACCTAGCCACTTGCAACGGTCACGGTTTTGGGTGTCCATGCTCAATCCCTAAGGGTAGGTAAGTGGAATTCATTCATTGAACCCCACTCGGCCACTAAAGATCGTCGTAGTTTTGATTGTCCTTGCTCAATCCTTGGTCTCTAAGGGTGGAAAAGGAAAAATTCATTGAATCAAACCCGGCCATTAGTAATGGTTGTGGTTTCGGGTAGTATGGTTTATGGTATGATTATGGTATGGTTTTGGCCATGGTCTTTGCGGGAGCTCTAAGGGAGGGGCTATGTTTTTGTAAAAAATATCAGGATTTATCTGATGGATGAGTTTATCAAAGCCTACCACCGACATTTAACGATAAAATAAAAGTTCAAAATAGGGATAAAATCCTTTTTAATACAGTGTATATGAAATTAACAAAAAATACCAGATATCTCGGTCACATATACAGTGATCGTCATTAGTAGTAAAACTAAAGTTTTACTAGAGTTTGGTTTAATTACTAATGTCAGTTACTGTATATGTGACTAAAATATCTTGTATATTTTGCGAATTTTCTATACACTGTCTATTAAAAAATATTTGTTCGCTATTTTCAGCTTTTATTTTATCGTAATGGAAAGGCAGTGTGGTCTCCGGAATTATCTACACCGACATTTAATATTCTATGTTAATTTAGAAACTCCAAAAAAAAAATTCTTTCTGGGTTTCGTTTTGATTTTTTCTCCTCTGGAGGGGGGGGGGAGGTCAAAATGCATAATTTTTTAAGCACACCAAACTTTATTTGTTTGCTGTATTTATTTCGTAATGAATAGGCTTACTAGGCATGGAAAAGATCAGGTTCCCAAATCAGATTCATTATAGATGGCATTTACTGTAGTATATATTATTGGTAATATTATGTAGGACGCGATTTGTAGATCGGATTACTGGGACTTGGCTTATATTATGTAAGACGCTAATAAAGAAAACTAACGAAGTTGGATTGAGGAAAATTTAACGAATGTCACCTTACTACATATGGAACATTGCAATGAACAAGGTTTGCAGCTGAAACTGACTTGAGGGTTCCGCTAGAAGGTGGATGTTTAACTAAGTTTGAAAAAAAAAAAAAAGAAAAAATCGGCATACAAATTAAGTAGTGTTATCATAGTAAACGAATACTTTTATTTTATCACAGTAAATGAAAATTTTTTTTATTAAATAATACTTAGTTAAAATAATTTTAATATTATCATAATATGGTAGTATAATGTATAATTACCCAAATAATTCTTATGCAATTACGTATAATTATTATTATTTCGATCAGGTACTAATATAATATATTATGTACTGCATAAAACTTTAACCATATAATTATTTAACTCTAATTTTAACTCTAATATTTTTTGTTCTCTTATATTATGTTCAAGAAAATCTCTTAGGCATCAAGAAAATCGCTGAGCAAAATGAAAAATAGGTTTTATTTATTTATGTCCCATCTATACAAAGACAGCAGCTAGTAAATTAGGCTCTGATAGACGTCTCCAGGTGCACACCAACGGAGGGGGGGCTAAAGGGGCTTTAAACCCCCTCCTCCTCCCCCCCCCCTCAAGAAAAAAATACATTCTGTTTCTAAATCTTATTATAATCTGCTCGGTTTTATCATTCATTCCTTAGTCCCTACTCAAAACTCGTATTGAAAGAGCTAAAATAAACTTAAAGTAATGCCTTAAAATACCGTTTTTTTTAAGGAATTTTTAAAGTCTTCCGTTGGTTGGCCCAGGGACCCCCAGTCAGCCCCCTCTCATAATTATTTTCTGAGTGCACCGCCAAACGTCTCCTCATCGTTTATGTCAGTTATGGTTATGGACGTTACTATTCTTATATCAGCAAATATGACTAATATATATATATATATATTATATATATATATATATATATATATATATATATATATATATATATATATATATATATATATATATATATATATATATGATATTTTTATTTAACTTTAACAACAATTTACATACAAAAATCAATATACTTCACTCAAAACCGAACGTTTGACGTTGGGTAAATCAGGTAAAATAAAACCACATACATATAAAACTATTTTAATTCGCTATAATAAGAAAGAAAAAAATAATAATAATAATAATACTACAGGGGCAGCAATTACATACCATGTCCATGCTGTGGAATACCTCACCAACCAACAAACAATTACGTCTAAATTTAAATCAAAACTCGTCTAAAACAAATGAAGCTAACATTCATACTTATTTTATAATTTTCCTTCAAATTACTCTTAAAATCACTAGAAATTTTCTATCTCGTGCATATCATTTTCCAAGTTATTCCATTATTTTGAATAACTAAAATAAATAAAGAAAACGTGGACCTGGCACACACTATAGGTGGAGTAAAATGATCATTCCTATAACCGTCTAAGCCACTAATATTTATAGTAATACCTGTAAGAGGAGGAGCTAGACCACAAAACAGCCAACCAGAGTGAAGAAACTGTCATTTTTGTTGATTCCTTTACCTTATTAAATAAAAAAAAACAAGTTTTTCAAGTGAAAGTAAGAAGCAACATTAAAACTTAAAATGAACAGAAATTATTACGTATACGAAGGAGATTGTTCTAATTAAACGACCCTTGTGTTTCAGGAGTCGTTCTTAAAGAATTGGGACAAAATTCAAACTTTAGCGTAAAAAGTGAGGTGTTGAGGAGGGTGCAATTCCCCTCATATGTATAATAATTTCTGTTCGTTTTAAGTTTTGAAGTTGCTACTTACTTTCAATTGAAAAAACGTGTTTTATTTTATTTAATTTTTAATCGTTTTTAATAATGCCAGGAAATCTGGCCCTACCTCCATGGAGAAATCCCCCTCCCTCGGAAATATTCTTTAGACAGTTCAATCCCGGTGAAAATTTACCCCTGACAATTACTCTTAATAATTCTGCGAGTAAAATTGAGACGGAAAAGATAAAGTGAGACATTTAAAAAGAAGTTTGGTTAGGATTTCTGGCAAATTCCCCCAGTGCATACTTTTCCCTGACAATTTCACCCCCTAGAAACTTCCCTCCCTATGTAAAATTCCCCTGTACAAAAACCCCCATCAGAAAATTCGTCACCCCATAGAAAATGAATACATACTTCCCAATAACAAATACTATGCGTAAACAATGGGTAAATTTTATAACCCTGGGACTGTGGGGGGAGGGTCATGTTACATCCAAAGGCATAGTATTTTGACCTTTAAATTACGATGAACAAAATTGCTATCTCAAAATTTTGATCTGACGATTTTGGGAAAAAGGGGCGGGGGAGGGGGCCGTGGTACCCTCCAATATTTTTGGTCGCTTAAAAAGGGCACTAGAACTTCAAATTTCCGTTTGAATGAGCCCACTCACAAAATTCTACGACCACTGGGTCGATACGATCCCCCCTGGAAAGAAAATAAATCAAAAAACAAATAAACGCGCATCCGTGATCTTTCTTCTGGCAAAAAATACAAAATTCCGCATTTTTACAGGTAGGAGCTTGAAACCTTTACAATAGGGTTCTCTGATACGCTGAATCTGATGGTATGATTTTTATTATGACTTCTATGGGGTGTTTCCCCCTTTTTCTCGAAAATCAAGCAAATTTACTACGGCTCTTAGCCTTTAATGGGTTAGACTAATCTTAATGAAACTTATATATTTCAAATCAGCATAAATAAGCCGATTCTTTTGATATATCTATTGGCATCAAAATTCCGTTTTTTAGAGTTTTGTGTAGTATTGAGCCGGGTCGCTCCTTACCTACAGTCCTTTACCACGAACTGTTTGATAGTCATAAATTCGCCAGGTAACGACACTAATTTATTTTTAATACAAATTGAAACAGTGTAAAATGCATATGAATAAAAATAGAAAATTTGAACACGAACAAATTAATTATGTTTTTTAAGAATAGTTTTTCTTGTTTATATTAACAGCTCTTTGGGGCTAGAAACCTTTAAAATATTTGCGCGTTTTTAGAAAATAGTACCCCCAAGACGCCACTCAGTTAAACTATGAAGTTAGTGAAATGGCTATTTTTGTGAAAGATTGATGTAAAGAGTATGTTATTTACAAAATACCATACCGGCGTCACTCTAACGCAGCGTTACGAAGCAGATCTAGGAAATTTCATAACAACTCCGATTGATTTATTATCTTAATTTCAATTAAATCTCTAGGTTTGTTTAGATCAAATCTGAATTAAAGAAGGTAAAATATGCACAAATTTAACCATTTCTCTCTGTTGACTAGTGTGAATAATTTCCTAGAGCACACTTTCTACACTAGAGTATTTCCGTTTTGAATTTATTTTCGTTTAGTTGTGGGGAAAGGGATTCCATTCTCTATAACCAATCCTAAAACAAAAGCGGAAACAGATGCTATTTAAATTGTACTGCATCTAAATTTTTGTAGATATTTACGAATTTGGTGTTCTGCTTTCATAATGCAGGAGTTTTTTTTAAGAGACAGATTCATGAGTTTTCTCCCTCATCGGAAATCAGTCAATAAATAATTCTGGTCCTTGAGGTACGCACTGAATAGTACATTTATTGAAATTGTTTTGTCATTAGGTTTTTGGTGCCCATTAACATGTGGCCTGTGAACTTTTTTTTTCTTGTTTTAGTGTATTTTTGCCACCCCCTCAGACAATTCTTTTTACTTCTCAGGGTTGTCGTTAAACTGTAGTTGTTGTTTTTCGGTATAATAAATTTCTCTCTTTTTGATAATTTTTTATGCTTTTTCGGTGAATACAAAACCTATTAAAACAAGGTGTTTCTAAGTGCTCTAAAATATTATTCTCCTTTTGTAGCTGGTATGTCTCGTGGAAGTGAGCACATGGCCATTAATGGAGCATTAGGAGAACCGATCGATAATAAAATAATGGTTGGCATGATTCACTACCAACGTCTTCGTCAAATGGTTGAAGACAAGCAACAGGTAATGTGTATCTTGTGTGTACACATGTCTACTTATTTGTTAGTAGATATGTAATATATTATATATATATCTACATTCACATAACTACTGCAAATGTCTACTTGTGTGTACACATGCCTGTGTGTACACATGTCTACTTATGTGAAGGTAGATATGCAATGTACCTACATCTCTACGTTCCCATATCTACTTATGTGTACACGTGCCTGTGTGTACACATGTCCACTTGTGTCTAAGCGAATATGTAATATACCTACATCTCTACATTCCCATATCAACTTAGCGTATACATGCCAGTGTGTTCACATGCCTATTTATGTGTAAGTAGATTTGTAATATACCTACATTTCTATATTCACGTATCTAGTTATATGTACACATGCCTGTGTGTACATATGTCTACCTATGTGAGAAGATATGTAATTTACCTACATCTCTACATTCATATAGCTAGTTATGTGGACACATGCCTGTGTGTACACATGTCTACTTATGTGTAAGTAGATATGTAATATACCTTCATATGTAGGCCTACATTCACATGTCTGCTTATATTTACAGATACCTTGGTAAACATGTCTATCTACCTATTAGAAGGTGTTTGATATGTCTACGTATCTATATTCACACAGCTACTTATGTGTACATATACCCGTAACCTGGTATTTGCCTAAGGACGAATGTTGCGCTCATTATCAAGGCATATGTGTCTTCTGATATATATAGTTTTGCAACTAGCCTTCTTCTGTAAGTTATTGCACCGAAAATACAAAATAGATATGTTATTGAACCCATTCAGATGTGTCCATTCATTGAGCAAGAATCATGATATTTCTACGACTGTCTCTCGGAGAACGATCTAAACTTGCTTAAAGATGGGAAAATGTCCTTATTTTCAAGGATTGTAATTTTTCAATCCAAGAAAAATGTTAAGCAAACTCTAAAAGCATAATTCGGTAGTTCAATAAAGAAGTTAAATAAAGTAGGGGAAGAAGTTTATCTAAAAATGGGATTAAGTGTGGAAGGTTTAAAATGGGTAATGTCTACAAGGGGGAATTTTGCGCCTCTTGGAGAACAAAGGAAATATTTAGGGAGAGCTAGATTGAGGGATGGTTCTTGCAGTTGCCCAATGTGTTAAGAGATGGATGAGTCTTTGTATCAGTTTTTCGGGAAATGTAAAAAGTTGAGGGAATTATAGGTAAAAATTTTGGTCGGGAGGTCGGGGGGAGAATATCATAACATAAGCTAGCACAGGGTCCATGAACCTTTTAGGGAGTTAAATTTATCTTATGGACATAACATCATTAAAGCAAGGGTGTCTCAATATTGGATTTTAAAAAATATTGAAAGAATGTTAATTTAATATAAAGGAACAATTGCCATGAACTGCATGCTATTATTGAGAAATCAAACAATTTAAAAGTCAGGCATTACCGTTTTCGTAAGACAGTAATAAAAAAAAATATCGGGCAAGTCTTAGTAATATACAAGAACAAAAAATATCATGTTAAGATGTAAGTAAAATTTCGAGGGGTATTTTACTTAGACTATATGAAGGGTACTAGTAAAATCAAAACTTCAAAATACAAAAAGTCATAGAAGTAATTTTATTTCTGGAAAACAAAGTTAAGCTCTTTTAGATCAGTTCTATCAGACCTGTCAGATCAAGACCTGTCTATCGACGTTCGAATAAAAAATTATACCTTGTCTACCACTGGCATGATAAGGATATCGATGCGCGATTACTTTAGAAATTATTTCTAGGTATACGAAGCATTTTCCTGTATGCATCTTGTGTACTTTTCTCAGTATTAGTCGATCAAAATACAAGAGGTTTAAACCTAAAAGTTTCAGAAAGCAACCGAAAAAATTGGAATCTGGCATTTGACATCAGTTGTTTGAGAAATATTTCCCAGAAATTTCGAAAAGATACAGAATTCTGTTCTCCGGTTCTCACAGAGATAATCTAATGTTTTGGAGGTTTACCACATAAAATTGTTCCGAAAAAGTTTCATTTCCCAGCAAGGATAGTTTTGTTTTGACAATATGTACAACAAGAGGGGAAAAAACTTCTTTTTATCTTGTAAAACTACTGGAAATTTTACAAAAATCAATGGAACTTTTCAGTTTCGTTTCATGATCTCCAAGCCCAAGAAAACTTCGAGTTTGCATCTTTTATCACTTTGGAGCTACAAACCACTGACCACGAGAAAAAAAATATCTGCGAAAGCCGGGGTGTTGTTCCGCAATATAATAATAAGAGACACATATCGCTATTTACCAAGTGTACTCTGACGCCAACGTATCGTAATAGTCTAACTGGGTAGATTTGACTGCTATTTTAGAAATTTGCTATTTTCTTAACTCGCGTCATCTAGCTTTTATCAATTCATAATTTTTAGAAATCAGATGGACCACAGACTCTGGTCTGAAATTAACTTTCAGCTGAAACACCTGTGGTCTTACTCTCAACATCACATCCTTCCTCCCTACTAGGACAACTGATAAAATAATTAGATAAATTTAGATAGATATGTTTATTCAACAGTAAATTTAGATATGAAAACCATATTTATCATAGTGTAACGGCAACAAAAACAACTACATCGAATATCCCCCCCCCCCCGCAAGGTTCCATAACCTCTTCGCTAGATTAAATAGATAGAACGTCAGTAGACTACGACTGCTAGAAAATCTTGTTTTAACAACACAATATGCCAGAATACACCAGGACATAGTTATTTATTTGTAATAATGTTTTATTTACTTATATGTCATTTCATTTCATTTTACTTTACTGCATTGACTCTGAACTACTTTATGTTTATGTTTTTTTTTTTTTTTTTTTTTTTTTCAAAATTTTCATGTCATCTTTAACCCATTAAACCTAATCAATGTTTTCTATATTCAGGTTGAGACTTGCTGATAATTAGTTTAAGGCTCAATTAACCCCTATTAATAGGGATTTACAATCTTTTTTTGCATGAAACTAGGTAAGTAAATTCTGGAGTTTCCGAAAATGAATAAACCTCCTAGTAATTAGAAATAATAAAACAGAATGGTCAGATAGAGATCTGCCAACCTATGACACTTGAAAGAATCTATTGTTGATGAGATAGGGAAGCCGGAATTTGACATAATAGCAAAGAACCAGCGGATAATTTAAGGATTTGTACTTCTTGTCCAAAAAGTAATGAGACTGGCCGAGGCGCGACCTTCCAATCGCCACCAGAGCACTCTCAGTAGGTGGTATTGGTGATTGGGGTCTTGCAAAAGCATCGCACCCCGCGGCAGTCGGTTTTGGGTAATGAGAAGTGAGGATCGATAGTTTCGGAAAGTGTGTTTTTTCATTTTGGTCACGGGATAAAAAGTAAAAAATGAAGCGGACGACAGAACAGCGATAAGCTATCAATTACTGCTTTCTCTTGGGCAAAACAATTTCAGAGACTCTTGCCTTGATTGAGCAGGCCTACGGAGACCATGCCATGTCGAAAGCCCAGTTTTTTTGTTGCCGCAAGGGATTCAAAGACGGGCAGGAAACAGTTCAGGACAAAGATCGATCTGGACGTTCTTCGACGAGTTCATCGGATGAAAACGTGTCAAAAGTTAAAGGACTCTTGGACTCCGACCGTCGGTTGAGTCTGCAATTCATGGTGGAAGAACTAACATGTGCTAGTTAACAGTACACAACATTGTAACCGAGAATCTCAACATGAGAAAAGTTTTCGCAAAATTGGTGTCAAATGTAATCAGTGATGAACAGAACAACGACGAGTTGACCTGTGCCATAAAATGGTGGAAGTTGTGGAAGGTGAAGCAGACTTTTTAGATTTCGTAAAAACAGGCGACAAAGCATGGGTTTTCCAATACGACCCTGAGACCAAACGCCATAGTTCAGAGCGGCATCCAAAGGGGTCTCTGCAACCCAAGACGGCAAGAATGGCGAAGACAAAGGTGAAGACTATGTTCATTGTCTTTTTTGACAACCGTGTGGTGGTACACAGCGAGTTTGTGCCTCAAGGACAAACTGTCAGCGCTGCTTTCTACAAAGACTTCCTTGCGCGACTGCACCGAAACGTGAAAAGAAGGCGACTAGAGATTCCCGATCGATGGAAGCTCCACCACGACGTCGCTCCGAGCCACACCGCCTTCCATGTGACATCGTAACCTGGCCCGGATAGGGGTTTTAACTTTACCGCAGCCTCCGTATAGACCTGATTTAAGCCCGGCTGACTTTTCCGTTCCCCGAATGGAAAATCGCCCTGAAAGGTTGCCATTTTGGTGACGTTGCCACCATCCAGAAGGCCGTAATCAACTCTTTAAAAGGCATTTCGGAAGCTGACTTCGAGGGAGCCTATGAATCATGGAAATTGCGCTGGCAGTGGTGCAGCGACGCCCAAGGGTACTATTTTGAAGAATGTTGAGGTGTTATTAGAATCGGATAAATACATTCCTCTTTATAGAGTAAGACTCATTATTTTTGTTCTTATTTTTGTTTTATTTCCGATTAAACAACAAAAGACTCTTTTTTCCTACTCTTTAAATTTCTTTTCTTTTAAAGGCTCGTACTAGAAAAGGGTATGATAGATTCACATGGCAACCTCAGCATGGAAGAGAACTGGGTGGAGGACTTCGTTACGGTGAAATGGAGAGAGATACTTTACTAGCTCATGGAACATCGGATCTTCTCATAGACAGAACAATGTATCAGTCTGATTTAACTCTGGTAAGTTGGATTTATGATATCACTCTTATCGATATCACTCTTATGATATCACGAGTTATCAAACACCTTTAGTCTTCAGTTTTATAGATTATGAGCAAGCGTTCGATTTTGTTGATAGAAGAGCTTTAGCGAAGGTCGTTTACTTGTATGGTATACCAGGTAAATACATTAAAGTTATTCGTTGTATGTACCAGAATAACATTGATGCGGTTAAGGTAGCTGTGTTGGCCTCAGGCGGCTTGGTACTGCGGTGACTTGTTATTAGTAGTAGTAGTGAATGAACACAGAATTCGAACTAAAGCCGAAAGGGCCTAAAAAATGACACTCTTTCTTTCAGAGTATAGAGAGTGTACGTACGTGAAAGACAAGTTGGGTTTCTCACAGAACATACAGTGTTTTCTCGGCAAATATTTTGTAACACGTGGATACTGAATGAAGAAATATTGTTAAGACAAACTTTGATCCCGCATATCATGTGGAATTGAGTGACCTTAAACCTACATGGTCGCTTAAGCAGTTCTACTGATTTTGTCTGAAAATATTCAGTTATTGAGTCAAACTTATATAAGTTAGGATGAAAAAAATCTAAACAAGTGTTAACCTAAAATGAATTCCTAATTTGAAAGTTGGTGTAAAATATGCCCATACTGAATTACTTCCGCTCTTGTATAATTTTCGTCTATGGTCGTTTTGTATAGGAGGGATTGTCGTAGTAACTTGATAAGACTCATTTGGATCTCAGAATCAAAGCTGTAGTTCCAATTTACGAGTCTAGTAATCGGACGACAACAAGCCTCCCTCTTATTTCGTTTTCCTGCGAGACATAGCAGCAGCTGTTCTAAATAACTATGACACATGTGACTTAGTTGTTTCAACACCACATGATGCCTTGTTACCAACTCTCATGTTGGACTGCAAGTAAACCTCGTGAGTACCTCTACCTCTTGGATGTAGCTCTACCTCATCATTATGAGAATGTCTACTGGATAACAGTAAGTTATAAGGTCTACCTCTTGCTGTAGCAAATAAGTTCGCTTTGTTAAGCTTTAAGTTTGGTCATCCATTTGGAATCCGATTGCTGCTTTTTTTTTCTGGACCTTAGGAATGCTACCAGAAATTCAGAAAAAAATTATCCTTTTTGGTTTCTAATCTTTTCCTGTATTTTTGAAAAATGGAATTTTTGATAGTTCATGAAATAAAAAATCCAAAAACGACTTTCTTATTTATCTTCTATAGAGAAGAAAAAATTCATCAGTGATAAAATTTGTATACTCTTTTGAATTGAGTTGATTACGGCAAAATTTGACTGCTCTATTCTATTTGAGGTTTCGAGAAATTTACAAAAATGCTGTCTATTTTCAATGCTTCAATTAAATATGATATTGTAAACTTCATAGACTAGTAATGTGCATCTTATTGGTAACAAAACAACTTTTGTTAAGGAAGTGGAATTTGTTAATTGGCAAGATTAAAAGACTGGACTAATTATAGCTAAAATTAGCATAAAACCGCAGTACAACAAGTGGAAGCAGTTCTCGCCACAGACATTTTGGTGACAATCAGTGGCGTAATTTCGTCAAAATCCTGGGGAGGTGGGCAAAGTTGGAGCCAATTTCCCCAAATAAAGTGAAAATGACAGTAAAAAATAAAATTAGCTATTTGGTACCAAAAAGGTACTATTTAGTAATATTCAGGTACTTTATAGTACTATAAAGGTAAATATGTACTAAAAAAACTGATCTGTTTCTGTTGATGCTTGAATTATGGAGGTTTATCTTAGTTCTGACAAGATTTTGGATGAAACTAAATTTCAGCTGGGGGAGGCAGATTGGAGTCTGGGAGGGGCAGTTGCCTCCCTGCCCCATAGCAAATCACGTCCCTGGCGACAATTTTTGCTGCTGAGGAATCTCCGGAGTGATTTTCGCCAGAATCGGTGGTTTCTCCAAAGATTAGAACAGGAGCTCACCACAAAGTTGGCTTGGAGGTCCATTTGGAATGCGTTTAATTGTTTGGTATATCTTCAAGTTTTATACAATGATTAAGTATTATAGAACAGGCAGCAGAGATTGAAAATTTCCGATTGTGATCAAAATGACTTTCCAGCAGATTACAAATCTCGCATTCCTCTCGGAGTATTTTAAGGGGGATGTTCGGATTGTTGCGACAACTTATGAGGGTGAGAGTCAATAAACAATTAGCTAATTCTACCATAGACTCTAAGCTGTAGCTTGTTTGTGCACCACACCATAGCTAGTATTTTTTAGCTTACTAGTTTAAAATAATTTTTTTTAGTGGCAAAAGAAACATTATTCTGATTAAATTTAATTCGAATGACCCTCAATTTTATGGTATTCTCGATTGATCAATTTCCCTAATATCCTCAGTTATTTGAACCCTTCCATTTTTCGGTAACATTTCTAATTTTCTTTTCTTTCGACAGGCCTTCTACTGTTCTACCTGTGGCTGTGTATTTTCAAATAGTTACTGTTGGCAATGTGGACCCGAGAGTCAAGTTACTAAAGTTCTTGTTCCTGCTGCTTTTATGAGAATGCTCCAAATGCAAGAAAGTGTTGGTCTTCAGTTAGTATTTCGTGAATAAATGCCAGCAGTTGACCTGTCTCTCTTTTTTTTTTTTTTTTTTTTTTTTTTTTTTTTTTCGTTAGGGTGCATTGAAGCTCACATCATAGTACACATTGTACATTGTAGTACACATTGTAGTCACATTATTCACATATAGTCACATCCCAGTACACATTATAGTCACACCTGTTGATGAAAAATAGCACACATTCATGAATAACATTTGTTTTTTCTGGATTTTAACGTCACATTTGTACTAAAGTGGAAAAATTAAAATGATGAGAATTTAATTTGGAATAATGTTTTCATAAAATTCCTAAATACTATTCGTGTTTCCTTGATTTTAACGTCACATTTGTACAAAAGTAAAAAATTAAAATGATAAGAAATTAGTTGGGAATTATGTTTCCACGAAATTTATGACTAGCGTTTGTTTTTTCTTGACTTTAACGTCACATTTGTTCTGAAGAAGAAAATTTAAATGATGAGAAATTAGTTTGGAATAACGTTTGCATGCGATAACGTTTGTTTTTCTTGTTTCTTAGTAGAGTAGTTACAGATGCACAAGCGCTCAAAGCGCAATTGAATAGGTTGTAAAATCTCATGGTGAAGCAGTAAACAATATGCAACCTTTTAAATGCGTTGACAGGAACATAATGACGTAAGCCCATCGAATCGTGAAATTCTAAAAATATAAATTTTTTTTGAAATATTATCCTATATAAAAGGTTTAAAGTTTAAAAATTAATTTACATACGTCAATTTATGATAAAAGTCACGCCATAGTCACACTTATAAATAAAATACACATTAAAGCACCAATAATGGATTTCGTTGACAATATTTTTGTCAAACAATGTTTAGTTTTCAAATGTTAACTTCATGACTGACCAATCAGAGTGACGATTCCGGGCATAATTTTTGAAAAGAGAAAATACGAGAGTTTGAAACAGCAGGGGCCACCGCCACTGCAGGAACCACTAAAGGAAGATTCTAAAACCAACAGGTTTACTGTGACAAAAGCCAGCTGCTACCATACAAGGATTAGAAAAATTCAGGCTTTAAGAAGAAACCTTAAAAATGTCATATCGTCATATCTAGCAAGGAAGAGGTTTCAGTCTGAGAAATAACTGGCGGAAATTTTTGTAATCATGATGATTTTTGTAATCCTAAAGATGCGAAAAAAAGTGGCTGTGCCGATGGCTGTGCTACCCTTAACAATGATTCATTAAGAAAAAAGTAATGAATATGTTGAAATTAAGACTTGAGGATTTGATGAACTTGCGCCATGGTTAAAAAGCATTGAAATTGCTATATTATTTACTTGAAAATGGTAGCCCGAGAGTCTCTGAAATAAGTAGTAAATGGCGGGAGCTAATAAAGATGTGGCAACACTTCAATAACACAGAGGTAATTTCAGTAGACAGAATAAGTTTTAAAAAATTAAGCATGAAAATTCTCAATAAATTGGAAATTGGATGAATTTATAACGAACCGAACCAATTTTCAAAACCAAAACTGACCAACTACAGCCATTGTCAGATGACTTGATAAATTCTGTATCATTAGGTCTAGCATGACTACAGGAATTAGAATAAAACGTAAAGGTAAACAATACGGTATTGGACTTTACAGTCCTTACCGGCGGTGCTGATATCCGTTTCTTAACACTTCAGCCAGGAAGTGCAATGCGGGGCAGGGGGTCAACCATCCTGTGCACACCCTTCCTGTTTACCTTCCTCGAATTTCTCCAGGTACTCATTTAAGGCTGGGTAGACTCTAGCTGAGCTTACAGAGTCACGCCACTGATACCCGTCCTCTCGGACAATGGAGGCTAAATCCAGCGCACCAATCCACTTGGCTAGGACTGCTTTAATTAGAATAAAGATTAGTACTTTATTATCAAGCAAACTCTCACAACATAAAAACTATCGAACTTGTTGCCTTCAGTCAGCTAGCCTACATTGTATACCAAAAAACAAACATTAGTGCAATATCAAAACGTAGCCTACAGCGGTGAACCAAACTGGCCAGGAACAAGTACATGGGTCTTCTGTTTAGTGAAAGTCTCGCCCATCAAGAAGTGAACAGCGGAAAAATCATTCATCTTATAAAAGCATCCTTTTGAAATCTCAAGGCCCAATTTCAATACCCAGAAAACCTGGAATCCGTAAATCCAAAAATCAGAGAAAAATCCAAACAATATCACTCACACATTTAGTTCGCGGATTCTTCATTGTATAAAAAAAGGAATCCTCTGCTTTCACACGAAAGAATCCGGAAAAAAACAGACGTCCTTTTCCCGAATTTGGGTACCTTGAATCCAAATTTCCTGGTATTAAACCCGGCCTTTGGGTATTTGAAGAGAAAACTGTAAAGCAACAGTCAGAAAAACTGTTACTACCGAGTTATTAGTAAAAAGCGCTAAGTAAATAAACAACTGATTGTCAATATTCTTAATATTATTTCGACGTGAAAACGTTCTGGTGGATTAGTAGGATCTACGACGACCATTTTAGGCCAAAAACAATTCGCCAAAGTATCAAGAAAACGTGTCGACGCACCCACGTTTCATCGTTATTTGAATTTCCCGCCCAAGAATTGACGTCACGCTTCGCAGCCATATAGCACGTCCAGAATATCCGTTTTCTGGAAAAATGGGACGGAAATGTGGGAAAAGGAATCCAGACTAGGTGCTTTTTTCCAAAACTTGGTGGGTTTTTCAAAAAATATCTATACAAATTTATCATCCATCCTCATCAAATCTGTTTTTCTCAGCCAAAACCTATAGAAAACAAATTTAGAGTCTCAGTTAGACAATTTACCTTTTTTATATTCAAAACCATCTTAGGCAACTATTTTTGTTTATCACTTATCGTGTCTAACTGTCTCCTTCTTCTGGCATTTTTCTCAGAAAACCTGTCCACACTACCACTTCCGTCCCGTTTTTCCATTGTCTGGCCTTCTGATTATTCCTGCCCAGAAAACAGAAAAATGGGACGGAAGACCTGTCCACATTCCCAGATTTCCGTCCCATTTTTCCAGAAAATGGATAGTCTGGACGCGCTAATATTCAATATGGCTTGGCAAGCGGTAAAAGTTGCCTTTTATCACGTCCTCACACGTCTCTTTCCCTTTTACATTACCTGCTAAACATTTTCAATTTTTCTTTGTTTATCTTGATACTCATCTTCGATCTTCAAAGTTTGGAACTTAAATATTGAGTGAACCAATTGATGTACTTTCTTTAAACAGCACAAACGTACGACTACGTATATTGAACCTAAACTATTAAAACTTGCTACAACCTAAGGAAATGACAAAATGCTGACAGATCCTTTAATCAAGACTTTATAAAACTAATTTTTTGTGAAGTTTCATCTGCAAAAAAACAGACTAAAAATATACTAGAACCCAGCTCTACTGAGCATAACAAGTTTACCGATGTTATTCGTCACTTCTGCAGGTTTAGATTTCTGATTGCATTCTATATTTATAAAATGATGTCAACAACTTAAGCAAGTGTTTTTGTTTCGAATTTATTTCTTCTCGTTACGTAAACGTCAAATTTTCTGAAGTCAAATCCTAAGCAAAATATCGTTTTCCCAGCGCAATGGTGCAAATCCAGAAGCAACAAAAAACAGAGCATATTAGGGATAAAATACATAAAAAAAAATAGTAGGCTATCAGCCAAAGTTGTTGAAAATATCTTTATAATAAAAAAAAAATCCCGGTCTTTAGTAAAAATCCCGGTTTCTAGCAAAAAATCCTAGTTTTCTTACAAAAAATCCCGGACACAGAAAAAAATCCCGGACGGTGGCAATCCTGGGCACTGGCTGAGTACTAGGGGTTTTACCCTAGGCTATGTTCTGTTCACGACCTAGGCTCTTTTTCTTGATTTCCTTAAGCGGCGTTCACATGCGTGTCTAGCTAGAATCTCATGTCTAGACACGTGTCTAGCCAGATTTCAAAGTTTAGGCAAGGACCGTTCACAAATGAAATTCATTGCTAAGCTAGACACGCTAGACAAGGCGCTTGGCTAGACTTAGAGTTCTGGACTCAAGAACTCAATGTCTAGGATTTTCGATTACAGCCAATCAGAACGCGCCAAGTTCCACTATTTTCATCATCTTATTTACATTTTGAAACTGAAATTTAATTTTTGTTTTCTCATTAATTGTTTTTTTTTTATTTGAGGCAAATATGCAACACCAGACATAATAGAGAAGCACACTAGCAATTGTTTGGCTTATCTCATCCATTATCTTATGACAGTGAAAATAGGGATTATAATTTTGAAAGTTTTGCTCGCATAAGCTCTCTTGATTGGCTAGAAATGACAACTGTAATCTATTTGAAACTAAACTTGTAGTTTTAGCTAAGCATTGAATTTTACTTGTGAACGGTCGTTGCCTAGACATTGAAGTCTGGCTAGACACGTATCTAGAGATGCGATTCTAGCTAGACTCGCATGTGAACGACACTTTAAGAGACTGTTCAGTTCCTGAAAAATCTAGCCAGGCGTCTGAATATGGGCTGATCTCATGCAAGCCTACGCCTTTTTTACCTGATAAATTTCTTTATAATTTATATGGCTCTAATCTAATCAGCTGTTTGTTGTTGATTATAAACACATTAGGCCCGTTTTTTAGCACTAAGATCTTACATATAAGATCTTGCACCTTTCTGCAAAGATTATCGTTTTTTGACTCATCATTGTTCTAAGATCTTACAGCTCACTGATGTTAGCAAAAAGTGTGAAGAACGCCATTTTTCTGCCGTATAGCAATGATGCGAGAACTTTGATGATATACTCATCATTGTTCTCAGACCGCTGATCAGAGCAGAATGATGAAAGACGTTTGCATAAAAATGACAAAAGACGTAACATCTTAGTTCAAAGATTTCACTTTTAAGCGTTTTCTGACAAAATATGTAGGATCTTAGCGCATTGATGAGAGAAAAAACGGCCCTATTGTTGCCCTATTGGCATATATTCTGCCGAAATGGCGTATTTTGATAGTGACTGGCGGAAAAATTTTGAGTTATCCCGCCACACGTAAAGCTTAGCGTATTTTTGCGTGAAATGCTTTATCGGAAAAAATTTATTTCCCTCATTAAGATCTAATTATCTTATATCATATATCGAAGCTGTAATCTTTGTATTCCATCCAGCAGCATCAGGATATTCTTTTTTGATCACAATAATTTGATTACTATCCATAGAAAATCAGACCATACAAAGGAATTTAACACATATTATTTTCACCCCTGAGCCCTGAGACATAAGACATAAAGCATAAAGACATAAGAGCATCATTCTTGATGTTTAAGAATTTGTATCGCGTCTAGATAAAACGGGAAGCACGTCGAGCGGACGCTCAAAAGTACCTTTACGAGCACCGGAAGCGCTAAAAAAAGCGCCAGTTCACCAGTCTTTCTGCAGAGACGCATCAAAACTTCAGACAACATGTTTTAAGGCATGGACATTCCAATGGTGGTTAAATAAAAAGCGAGGGATAGCTCTGAAACTCGCAATATAGCACTAAAAAAAGCGCGTAAAGTACAAAATGGAAGCACCTATTCTGTGGAATATAAAAACTGGCAAAAACATAGTTTAGAGCACTAGAAGTTCGACTATTACAAGAAGTGGCTTGAGTTTATCTGTCCAAGGGCGTATTTGTGCGCTCAAAACTGATGGAACGTTTTGAGAAACTCCGGAAAGTGGAAATATATTATGAAACATGGGCAACACAATGGTGATCGGTATGAAGTCTAGCGATTGCTCTATAGCGCCCTATAAAGCACCAGAAGCGCTAAAAGAGTGCAAGTTTACCAGCCTTGCTACAAAAGCTTCGAAACTCCTGAAAATACGTTTTAGGATATGGCGATTCCAATGATGCCTTTACAAAAAGCGAAGGATCACCCTGAACAACGCGATAGAGCGCTAATGAAAGCGCAAATTACATGGAATACACAAATTGGCGAAAGCATAGTTTAGAGCACTAGAAGTCCGGCAATTACAAAAAACAGCTCGAGTATGCGTGTCAAAGCCCGTCAATGATGATGGGTAGGAAGTCCATATATGGGCATAGAATACTAACGGGAAGTAAGGGAACATGTTTAGTGAATACGAGCATGACAAGATCATTGACCTACTAACGATACGAACAAGATGACAGCCAATCAGAGGATTAGAATACAAGTAATACAAGATCACGTGCCTCTTTCTAGGCCAATCATGGGAGTCAGAAATATTAACGGGAAGTGACGCGACTGATGTAAGGAAGGATTTTTAGTATAGTTGCTATTAGTGCGAAAATAGAATTCAAGGAGTAAGAACAGTTTGACTTTACTCATATATTTATTCATTGAGATTCATTTGCAATAATGAGTGGAATATTTACAGTATTAGAAGTTGATAGTAGAGTTGTTAGCAGCAGCAATGATACAGGAACACCAAACATTGCAGTAGAAATCACGAGAGGATTACGGCTTTGTCTTGAATGGGATGAAGTATATGCAAGATACGTGTTATATTTGAAAAAATTTCAAATTGAGGACCAATTATGCTTCGCTGCAAAAGTTGATATAGCATATGTGAATAGACTTCAATGTGGTTTAAATGCACTAGTGAAGTATATAGAAGACAATAAGTTATATCGGTAATTGTATATGTGAAATAGATATTATTATTGTAATTATGATCACGCACAATAAAATTGTTTCGAAATCGAAAATGTTCCCTTTCTTTTTGTTAGATTTGTTTCTAGGTTATCAAATATTCTTGAAGTAGAACGAATCATCGTTAGTTTAGAGTCAGCAGTGAGAGTGTTAGGACTGAAAAATGAATAAATTTGAGAAAGAGAGAATTGGGTTGAATCTTGTGATTATGGAAAAACATTTGATTCTGGATGACGATTTTGTCGAGTTATCTCTTCAACGGAAGGTATTTTCCCAGGGAGCACTTGACAATATAATGAAAACTGATTCTCCCCCATTGGACTATTGTAAGAAGCTTTTACGACGTGACTCAAATGCTTTTACTCAATTTATTGATATATTAATTGAAACAAAACAGAATAATATTGTGGATATACTTTTGAAAACATTGCCATAGATTCTACGTAGATGGCTCCCCCTTCGAGAGAGGTTATGTAACGTCACAGAGTTACTCCTCTCCTAATCCCCCTCTGATTTTATCGAAGGAGGATCAGTTGCTTTTTAGCTGTGAGAGAGTTGACATTGGAAACCAAAAAATGATCTATGAATGCCCACTATAAATGTACACGCTATATATTTGATCATCATATGAGAATTGAGCAGTTATTGATGACTATTAATGAAAAGGAAAAACTATGAAATTCTTGTAGATTACAAAAAAGATCCCCAGCACAAATTAATGTTTGCATTTGATGGTTTGAAGAGATTTGTGACCCTCACCTTAGAGGGAAACTATGCTCCAATTGTCAGTATGGCCAGTGTCATTAGTGAGAGAAAACTTATTTTGGTATAATTAGAAACAAACCTAAACGTGATTTAGTTTATTTCTACGAGATTGGTATCGTCGTGGTTTTAAATTATTTTTCGAGGAAGAATCAGGTCTACGATTCAACTGTTGGGGTAACAATAAATTATGTAATATACAATTTTCATAGGATATTCCTTCAGCATGAACTGGCATTCCATTGTCGGATTTCTGGACTTTCATGTGTAAATCTATAATTGTCGACGACAAGTCTATAAAGTAGTCTTCATTGGAAAAAATTTGAAATTGGATGTTTTCGGATAGTGGTTGTTGTGGATAGAATTGTTCATAGTAGCCATGTTCTACACTCACATCAACATTTTCTGTATTGAATAGATTTAAAGATGAAGTAATTGAAGGTCGGGAATCGTTATGCGGTAGATATGTCATTGTTCAGTCTATCTAAAGAAATCCAGTTTCGATCTAACAATTCTCTTCTTCGGGCTTCTTCTTCTGTTTACTGAACGTGTCGTCTTTTTCCTTCTTTTCTTTGACAGGGTGATGTCTTTCGTTGCTGACCTGAGTAGAGACTGATGAGTGGTGCACTGTTTCTCGGTCCATATTAAATACATTGATTATTTGACTGGTGTTCATGGTGCAAGGTCTATTAAAACACTGCCTTCGGGAGTGATTTCTCAATAGGTTTCAAATTGATTTAATGAGATCAGTACAATACTCTCAGGTAATGGGTCAACAAATATACACTCTAATCGCACACTTTCTGTTCCTACTTTACTCATACCTTGAGTGCCAGACAGGTCTAGTGCAATGATACCCGGGGTTTTAGCGAATACTCTAATAGTTGTATAATTTACAAAAAATTGTGGATTACGACTTAATATTTGCAATCTCAACTCGTGCAGCGTCCTACAGAATATATCAGGGGATAGATATAATATTGGTATACTTTTTTCTTCGCCTACAAAAGATGAAAGTCCAAGAATCTCAAATTTATGTGGGCAGCCAGTCCACGATCCTATTGCACTAGCGCTTTTTACAAATACCAATGCCAATTTTGACGGAATTTCGCCATTGATAAAGGATGAGTCGGTGAAGGTGCGTGAGCCTGTGGCAATATGGCGTTGATTGTATGAGGAACAAGTAGTTTAATATTATTTTCACTGGCTCTCAGTTTTTCCACTGCCAAAGCAACAGAACTCATAACCTACTGCTTTCGTACATGTAGTGTTGCCAAGGTGAGAGAGAGAGTCACATCAGAATTGGCCAGGGAGTTCCTTTTGTAAATTGAAATTAAATGGAGCAAGCGTAACTTTCAATTCCACCTTAATATTGGGTGGTAGCCATTGGGATATATTAAATATCTCATGATATATTTTTCCAACTAGATGTAATTCACTAGTTGTAGTACTTTTAAGTGCATCTGTACTATTAGTATCTGTAATATATTCATAACCATTGGAGGTGCCTCTCAATTCCTTGTATGAGTTGGGTGTCATCAACATGAACTGCATATAGCTTGTATAATTCGAGAGATTGTTGCTTGTGCTCACCAAAGTACCGTTTATGTAGACACTGACTTAACGATATAAATTATGTAATATATAGTTTTTATAAGATATCCCATCAGCATAAACTTCCATTCCATTGTCGGATTTCCGGACTATCATATGTAAATCTATAAATTTCGAAGACAAATCCATAAAGTAGTCTTCATTGGAATAAATTTGAAAGTGGATATTATCGGAGGATAATAGCGGATTTTATCTAAAATTGTGGATAAAATTGTTCATAGTATCCATATTTTACACTCACAAGAACATTTTCTTCATTGAATAGATTTAAAGATGACGTGATTGAAGGTTGGGAATCCTTATGCGGTAGATATGCCATTGTTCAGTCTATGAAAAGAAATCCAGTTTCGATCTAACAATTCTCTTCCTGGGGCTTCTTCTTCTGTTTATTGTAAGTGTCGTCTTTTTCCTTCTTTTCTTTGACAGGAGAGATGTCTTTTGTTTCTGACCTGAGTAGAGACTGATGAGTGGTGCACTGTTTCTCGACCTTTTTAAACCTTTTCCATTTTGTTGAGATTTCAATTGCTCGCCAAGGGTTCGCACACTAGACCTAAGATTTTCCGAAGCTTTTTTTTTAATCCTTGCCAGAGCTCCAATCGTATAGTGTAGAGGATGCAAAATCTGTCGCAGCCGGAACAATATATTTTCCAGCCAGAGGTAATGCAGAGCGAAACAGCTTAGCAAACCAACTGCCAAGACCATAGCCAAACATTGATGAATGACCTTTGTAATAGTCCATTCTATTTCCCAGTTGTCTTGGGCTAAGAGTATTAAAATAGCAGCCAATATCAGGACAAATGAATACCACTTTTCTATTAGACATCTTGTTTTTGAACACCGACAACGATGGGTCAATAATGGCGTGTAATCACAGCCAAAGTTTTTGATATTGCTAGGGGATCACCTAATTCAGTTCTTAGTGTTAACAGACAGAGTTCAGAATAGGAATTGTTTACTGAGTTAGACTGAAGGTGCTAGATATTTTAATAACGAGTATGATTTTTGTTTATTTTTCGTTAATGAGCTCGTAGAAGGGGAGAATTACTGATGCTAGCTCTGGATGTTTCAATAAATGAAGCATACAGAAATATACAGCTATCCGTGGAGAAGGCATGCGGGTAGTCAGCAAAAATAAAATTAGTGTTTACTGCACTTTCACCATTGATTATATTGAGTTTAAAGCCAAGACTATCTTTAAAATTATCATTGAGAAAAAAATTTCCACCAGCAATAGGTGAACTAATGCAAATCCTCTCTTGCTCTTTTGACTACTTTAAATTACAGGCTCCCTTCTTACGAATGGTAACTCTTTTGTTGATAAAAGGACACAAATAATTCATACAAGCGAGTTACTCGTATCGTAATTCAATATAGGGATAATCCATTCAATTGATCATTTGAATTTTATGGTGTTCGCTATCGGGGAGTGGTGGCCAATCATAGGGTCTAATTTTTATATCATAAATGTGATCTTTTATTAGGATGTCGTGGTTATTTTTGAGAATACAATCGAAAAGAACCACTTCATAGGTGCTGTCGAATTTGATAGTGGGGGAAAAGTTTGTCCGAAAATTCTTTATTTTACTCAAATCATTGTAGAGAGGATCGGAGACATTAGACATAAATGACACATAGAAATCATTGGGCATTTTTAATGTCTTCAACTGCAATCCAAGAATAAAAATCAGTGTTGTATCCTAGCCATCGAACAAGCAACTGTCTCTTGCTCCTGCGAGTACGGCTCTTTAATATCTTTTCAATTTGATAAATTTAACTACTATTTCTACCTTTTTGAAGTTCATATTCATAACAACCGCCGAGGATCTCATCATCTTTGGTGTCTCGCAGCCGATATGTCAAGGGTTCAGTGTTTAGGATTTTGGACACTTTAAAAAGTTCAGTGCTCCATAAATAATTCCCCTTTTTCAAAAAAATTGGTGGTTCTATTAATTCGAACACTATCGCCAACATTGCATTTTTTATTTGTTGTTTTTTCACTGGAATATTGCTTTAGAAAAGCATCAAATGTATTTTCACTGCAATGAACTTCCTGAGGGCTAACATTGGACAGGGATCGATGTGGTCGTCGGTTATATATTTGTATGATTTTATCTAAATCAAGAATAAAAGCAGCAGTATTTTTCAGCGTGCAATATCTCAAAATTAATAGACGAATCGTTCTTATCAATCGTCCAGCCAATGCAGCTTTTATCGGACTGTAACTGTGATATAGCTTTCTATTATATTTCAATAAAACCTTTTGCGCATGATGATTTAAAAATTCGCTACCGCAGTCACTTTGAATTTTCTATAGCAATCTTGTTCAGGAATACTTACTAAAGTCTGAGCAACTTCAACACCTCTCTTTGATCGCAATGGAATGGCATATGCATAGCAACTAAAGACACTGATTGCCACTAGAATAAATTTGCAGGGTGTATTGTGACGTCTTTGAATCACATCTAGAGTTAAAAGATCTGTTTGCATTATATGCAGAGGGAAAAAGGCTTTTGTTTGTCGATATTGTTTCCCACGAAGCCTGCGATTCCGATGCAGAGTGTAACTTGTTTCTTTTTCAAGATATTCTTTCACGTTTTTTAAAGTGCTGCCATCTACGTCAGAGGCAACTTTAGAAAGTGCTGTGGGGGAACTTAGACTTCCCACTTCATCACTTTTTCCATAGATACGCTTTAGAACTTCATCCATTTTGAACACAAACACGTAGTGTAATTCCCCTTGCTCTTTTACGCATACTTGAGAGTTGTGCTTATGACGATAAGTTGTTATTATTACTTCTTTACTTTTGTAAAGCAGTCATTATCGCTATTGTAGAATCCTTGCTGCTGCTACTAGGAGTGGAAGTATTTCCAAGATTGAATTAGAATCTTCTTCTTTTTTAAATGTTGTTGGCGTTGTTATAGGGCTGACACCTCTATTATATTCTCTTAATTTCTTTAGAATTTGCCTATTGCCAATATGACTTTTGGGGAAGTTTTTGATTATTGTCAATAGATTATTGTCAAATGATAAAAGTCCTTTACGATTTGTAACCATATCGCAAATCAAATCGAGTAGATTATAACCTTTTCCCTGAATTATAATCTGTTTCCCTGTACTATCGACTTGAACTTGATAATCATCCCCCCCCCCTGTTTGGGGGGGGGGATCTGCGATGATGGACCTCTCACGATAAGGTCTATGTTTGTTCACACGACGCAGTGCATCTTGAAGTAAAACTAGCTTTTTATCATCGGCAATATTTTCATCATTAATGAATTTGCTTAGATTGTCTTCAAAGTGTTCAACTGGTGAAAGGACAAGTTATATTGGAGTCAATTTATAGGGTTTACCCATCTAGAGAAAACTATTTACAAGTCCTGTGATTATTGGTAGTAAAAGCGTAAAAAAGCTACCACCCACTTAAAGGACGCGTTTTTATTTCAAATCTTTTCCTTTTTTTTTGCAAGCCAAGGCACGTCCGGCGGAACGTTGTTGCTTTGTCTGTTTTCTAACACTTTCTTGCAACTGTACATTGCCCTCAGTTAAAGTTAAACAAAGTTCAGATATTAGATTAATAAATTCTTTGTCAACACCATGTTTGAGCATTGCCTTCCTGAATGGGGGTTTTGAAGTGCCTAGAACGGAAAATAAGTGTCTATTTTCGTGTAGTTTCTTCAATGTCATGATAGCAACTAAATGCCTTTTATACTGTTCACCGGAAGATTACAGTAATTTATTTGTCGAAAATATCTGTGACTACACGTAGATCCTCGGGTGTATTCTGATTAAGATCTAGCAAAATGTACCCGTAGGGCTTATTTGTCGCCTGACTGTACACTGAAAGTAGAAATTTGGGGGCACCTGGATATATTTGCTTATTGAGAGTTATTAGAGAACTTGAGTCAAGAACAACTCAGTAGATAATATAGACGGTGCAGTTCAAAGCAAGGGTCCTCATACACTTGCTCTGATGAAACAGATTGTGCAGAACTAGTGTTATGGAAATATGTTCATGATGAGCGCGAACAGTACACGGTTGTAGCTTTTCCTGTGAGAACTGTTCAATCGATTCAGCTAAATCATCAATAATCAGCCATGAGTTTGGCTCAATACTATTGAAAACGTAGTCCCCGTATGAATTGTATTGGCATGTATGTGGCAGTGGCAATAGCTTTTATTAGATCGTAGGACTCCTGCCAAATACTATAGCAATAGTAAATTTTCTTTGGTTTTTACAAAAACTTTTTATTACAATTTTTAATTATTTTAGCTAAAAGTGTCGTTTTCCCCGAAATTGACGGACCAAACAGAAACGACCTGAATGGTGCTTGAAATTGATCCATACTACTACTAATGCAGACAATAATCGCACTACAACCAACTGTAAGCCATACTTTTCTAATGTATAAATAACAATAATTTTCCCTTAGATTTACTTAGCACGATATTGAATGACAAAATTAAAATCATACTTTTTTCTTTTATTAACAAAACTTTTTGTACAACAATAGCAAAACAACAAGAACAACATTTTTTCATTTATTGACGAAAAACAACTTAAAATACAGCAAGAACAATAGCAGCAGCACAGGTGAACATATTTCATGACTAAGAAAATAGGAGAAAACACTAACTTCAACAGTTGAAAGATGAGAAACCCCCCAAGGACCCCCCCCCCAACCCCCGGGCGGCTCACCCCCCACCCCCCTGGGCCGAAGGCCAGCGGCCGGGGCGCCAGAAAGGGCGGCCCGCTGCGGCGGGAACTCTGCATACAATAGCTGCAGTAAAAGCTAAATGATGAAGATGATGATGGCAAAGGAATGAAGATTTTAATTGAGAAATTATTGTCCCCTCACCCACCAAGTACTATTTTTTTTTTTGAATTTAAGTTAATTTATTCAGACCGAGTTGTTTTCGATATTACACACAATCAACTCGATCTGAAATTCGATAGTGGCCATGGGGGAGTACCGATGCTTTACCCTCCCATCTCCCACAATGTGCAAATATATATACCCCAAAATTTGTTTCTAAACTATAATATTTTCATCCTATTTTATTTCATATTAGCCATACTTGTCCTCTTTCATGTGTCATATAATGTATAATTATCTTGTGTCCTTCGGAAAAGCCTACAGAAAAGAAAGGCAAACAAAAAACCTAATATTCGGTAAAATCATGTAAACATCTTAGAAATTATGCTTCTAAAAACCAGGGCTAATGAAAAAACAGAGAAGGCTAAAACCGGGAATTATGGAAGGGAGGGGGGGGGAATAAATTGTCAAATTTAGTTAGTTACTTAGGCTACAAACCCCCAGCATAACTATTGAGATGTTATAAGCTCAAGAAACAGGTGGTATTTAGACATATAGACTTGATAACAAAGCTTCAGCACATAGGCTTAACATTAGATAGAAAAAGATCGTTAACATACACACATCCGGTAGGCCTAGTAGAAAAAATACGATCAGATAAAAAATGCTAGCTAATTTACACTTAATATAGACTTCATGCAACCCCATCCCCCTCCTCTAATGTGCAAATATATATATATATATATATATATATATATATATATATATATATATATATATATATATATATATATATATATATATATATATATATATATATATATATATATATATATATATATATATATATATATATATATATATATATATATATATATATATATATATATATATATATATATATATATATATATATATATATATATATATATATATATATATATATATATATAAAAAAAAAAAAAAAAAAATATATATATATATATATATATATATATATATATATATATATATATATATATATATATATATATATATATATATATATATATATATATATATATGCTCTGAATTTGAATATATTGGGGGGGGGGGCTAAAATTCATTTCCGACAACCAAAAATGATTATATTTGGAAAGAGCATAGAAAAAATGGACAACGAGTTGTATAACCACATTAGTCATTAATATGATTTGGTAAAAATTTATCTAGTAAATTAATAAATTAATTATTTATAAACAGAACTCACGTTATAAATTTGTCCTGCAATAAGTTCTAAATCCATTGTATTTGATGCTTGCTCCATAATGTGTTGAAGCGTACTGTTACTCTAGCCTCGAAACGCGACCAATATAAGCAGAGTCTCAAGGCGGAATTGTGGCATCACTGATAACACAATACTTTGATTTCGACATCATCCTGTTACGTAAATTCAGGGTAAATTATCTGGATGTCATTGATCATGTCATGCTCATATTCACTGAACATGTTGCGTTACTTCCCGTTAGTATTCTATGCCCATATGTGGGGTTCCCCCTGTACCTTCTGGGCCCCTTCCTACTAACCGAAGCGGTAAAAAGATACCAAGTTCGTGTTTTTCTGGTGTTTGGCGAATATGTTATAGAAGAAATCTTCCAATACCTGCGTAAGCAGTTCACAAGTGAAACAAAGCGAGTTGACATCATATTTGACGTTTATAAGTCCGATAGCTTGAAAATTTCTACATGAGAAAAGCGCGGCAAGGCTATGTAACGGTAAAAGGGTGAAGAAAGAAGGCCAATTCCAAAAAACTAGACTGGCTTCCTTCAGTGTTGAGACAACTATTCGTATTACGGCAAAAAATATATGCAACACTGCTACCAAAAGCGCGCAGCAACATAAAATTCACAACTGTCAGAACGGTTGGTTCAGATGTAGTTGTGCTCATCACAAAGTACTTTCTTATTGGGGTTCATCAACTGTACGTAGCCAGAGGTAGAGTTTCCGCTATATTCCTGTTCACGACATAGCAACTGCACTTGGCTAAGAAAAGGCGCAGTCACTGCTTTTTTATCCATGCTCTAAGTGGCTGCAAGACTGTGTCCACATACCTGTGGCATGGCGAAGGAAAGCTTAGGAAATCATGGAAAGCGCACAGTGCCATAACACCGGTCTTCAACCGCCTGTCTTCTCCTCTTCAAGAGCTCACTGAGAATGACTTTGCACATATTGAAAAGTTCATTGGGCTTGTATATAACTGATCCAGTGGGAAAGAGTTGGTAAACAAGTTGAGGAAGTATCTGTTCACAAAGAAAGGATACGCTAAACCAGCACATTCGGCACGCTTACATTCAAGCCCAGGTATGGTCCAGTTCTCATCTTGCCATTATTCCCAAAAAGAACCCCAATGATTACGGATGGGAAAAGACTAGCAATGGGCTCCCCGATGGTCAACTCTTCCCCAAGCTTCTGTCGCCTGTCGAGAGCTTATACGACGCAGTTGCAAAAAGCAATGCTCTGGGTGCTGCAACTGGAAGAGCAGCTCACTTGAGTGCACCAAGTTATGCTCTTGCTACGTGTCCTGCCAAGTGTAATGAATTCTTATGCATTATGATGTCCTTTTTAAGGCTTAAGCCTAACTTAGAACATTGGTTGTTCAACATATGATCTGATATCTCAGCAAAGTACCATATTATATGATAATTATTGCTACTACTACTACTAACAACTCATCGCAGCACCAAGCCGCCTGAGGCCAACACAGCTACGCACGCTCCTCCTCCCCCCCAATCTATTCAACGCCTCCCTTTTTACACCCGCCCACGAAATTCCCATTTCCTTTAAATCTTTCTTTATGACGTCCTCCCAACCCAGACGGGGACGACCTGCTTTCCGTTTAGCCCTAGATGGTTGGCCGAAAAGAACAATCTTCGGCAATCTGTCATCCTTCATCCGAACAACATGCCCTAACCACCTCAACCTTTCTTTCATTATAGACCTAGAAAGCGGTATTGAACCACATTTTTCGTATAGCCTATTGTTTGAAATACGGTCAGTCAGCCGGGTACCCAGAACAATCCTTAAGCAATTTCTCTGGAAAACGTCTAGCAAATCTTCATCCGCTTTTCGGAGCGTCCATGCTTCAGAGCCATATTTGACCACTGTCATCACTGTAGCTTCTAAGATTCTAATCTTGGTTTGCAGACTTATCTTCCTATTCTTCCAGACTTTTTTTAACTGTGAAAAAACACCCTGAGCCTTGGCTATTCTATTTTTAACATCTTCACTGCTCCCACCATCTTTACTAATAATACTACCAAGGTAAGTGAAACTGCCCACCTGATCAATCTTTTCATTACCCAACGTCACCTTTTCATCTTCACTTATTCCTAGCCTTAGTGACTTGGTCTTCCTAACATTAATTTTCAAACCAATACTAGCACCCTGAACTCGCAAAGCCTCTAAAACTTCATTCATTTTGCTCACACTTTCATCTAGGATGCTTAAATCATCAGCATAATCCAAGTCCAGGAGACTTTTTCCTCCCCATTTGATTCCGTGGTCTCCCATTGCCTTTCCTGTGCTCCTTAAAACAAAGTCCATCAAAATAATCCATATAAAGGGGGATAGAACACAATCCTGCTTAACTCCTGATTTAATACAAAACCAGCTGCTAACCTCATTTCCTACCTTAACCGCAGCAGTGTTATTCTCGTACATAGCACTAATCACTTTAATGTATTTGTCTGGTATACCATACAAGGATAAAACCTTTACTAAAGCTCCTCTATCAACAGAATCGAACGCTTGCTCATAATCTATAAAACTGAGGACCATAGGTGTTTGAAAACTTAGGCACTTCTCAATTATTAACCTAAGAGTGAAAATTTGGTCAACACATCCTCTACCTTTTCTAAAACCGCAATGCTCTTCTCTTAAAACTTTGTCTACGGCATCTCTCTGTCTAAGAAGTATCATATTACTAAGCAATTTGCTACCTACAGAGACCAGACTAATGTCTCGATAATTACCACACTCACTTTTATCACCTTTCTTATAAAGTGGCTTAATTAAGGTTTTCCTAAAATCTTATTGCCTTCCTATAATTATTGCCTAATCCTTGCCTAATCCTATAATTATTGCCTTATTTTGAATTCCATTTTCCAGTAACAATCAAGACAAGCTAGCTAAAGTAGCAAACGAAAATGGCTTTTTTGGTTGTGCATATCCAAAAAGTGCCATGTAGGTCTCTATGTGTGTTTGAAGTCCTTTAGTCTCTTCGTGTCATTAAGTGTCGTTGGCTCTGCTGGACGCTCTAAATTGTGCTATTGCATGTTCGATGTCATTTCAAATTATCGCTTGTTTTAAGAAACTAATGTTTTGTAATTTTGTTCTATTTTTGCGCTTGAAGCGGGCATAAAGACATGTCAGGACCGGATACTGGCTTACAGATTCTTTTTCTTTTTAACACCACTCGACTCTCGGTATTTCAAACCGTATGTCTACCAAATCTGCACTTTCTGTAACAAGCAAATGAGTTTTGCGCTTTTAGCGCACTTTTCAGCGATTGCAAAGGTGCTTATAAAGTGATCGCTCGACTTTCTACCTATGATTATTGAGTCCCCCATACTTTGTACTACATTACCACTTTTTCCAGAGTTTCTTCAAACTTTCCATCAGTTTTGAGCGCTTTTGAGCGCACAAATTTGCGCTTTGACGCGCAAACTCGAGCTGCTGCTTGTAGTCTTCGGACTTCTAGCACTCTAAACTATGTTTTTGCCTGTTTTGGTAATATATGGGATAGGCGCGCCTACTGTACGCGCTTTTTTAGCGTTCTATTGCGCCCTTTACTTTTTACATAGGCACCATTGGAATTGCCCTATCTTAAAATGTATATTCAGAGGCTTTGATGCTACTATAGAGATGCTGATAAATTTGCACTTTTTTTTAGCGCTTCGGCCGCTCGTAAAGATGCTTAAGAGCGCCCGCTGGACGTGCTTCCCGTCACCATTGATTCCCCGTGCTTTAATCTATATTTCTACCAATTTTGGTGCTTTTTGCCAGAAGTGCACGATTCTTGTGCTTAAAAGCCCCACTAGTAAGCTAATGAGGATCTTATTACGGAGTAGAGGATATTCATACCTTGCTGTGAAAGGTAATAAGACCTATAAAATAATTTATGGCATCCAAAATTTGTGTAACACAATTTTCAAATTGTGTTAAATTGTTAAACAATGTACAAACTGTTTTCCAACCGCCCCCTTTGATAATACCAGTTATGACCATAGCCTATATACGACGGAAATTTACGCAAAAGATTCAATGACTGACAGAAAGTTTTACATGTGAAAAATGAGATACATTCCCTCTGGAATGAAGTGAATAATATAAAAACCTTGGACAAAAACAGAATTAAAACAATATTATCTCATTTATAATGATAACTTTTCTCAATATCTTTTTCTGTCAAGCCATTAAAAAAAATCCTTTACCACGCCTTTGCGTAAAAGACCTCTTTCCTTTGATCAATTTGGTCGAATATCTTTAGACTTTGAAATAGAGTAACAGTTATCTAGAGTGAGAATTACTTTGATTTCCAGTCAAACCATAGAAAAAATAGCTTTCTTTAAAGCGTATTGCAAATAATTCAAACACAAATGTTAATAAGCAATATTTTTTCACCAGAATTAAAGCAAGAAACAATTAGTTTGAGGTGTAGCTTATTGGCTAAAAATTGAAGTGTAAATTCTGGAAACTAAGAAACTTACAGTGATGTCCAATATACAAAAAAAAAACTAAAACGCATTGATGATTTGAGAAAAAAAATATAAAAGTATAAAGTAAATGAAATAACAAGGTCTAAATGGGTTAAGTCAAGATAGTTAAATAGGACGTTAGCAAAATTGGCGATGTTGAATAGTGAAGAAATGAAAACTGATAAATGCGTTGAAAGATGATTTTATTCTGAAAAGCAATCAGAGTACACAAATCAACAAATTATAGCAATGTATTTAAAGAGTGTTCCAGGCTCAATGGATTAAGCACTAAAAATTTGAAACAGCAAGCGCAAGCAATGACGATTTTTCCTTTTCATTCACTTCTTTCATAAAAGATTTTGTATCTTTAATTCTTCCAATTACATTCTTTTAAGTTTATACCTTTACTTTTTTCATAAAGAGTATTCTATTTTCAATTCAAATTATTTTAAAACTCGTCTTCTAACCATTAAGGGTCCCTGTGCTGTCTGTAGTGTGCTACCTTCCTGATCTCTTCTATGGTTTTGATATATGAACACAAAAGGCGACATTTTTACATAATTCCATAGCTGATATTAAGATCTTTCAACCTGCCAACTTGCATTTACAAAATTTTCGGTACATGATTTTAGATACGTAGAAAATGGGTGGGCAATAGTTGAAAAAAGGACAATTTTCCAATTTTTAAGCAAGTTTGGATCCTTCCACAAGAAAAGTATAAGCAATATCATAATTCTGGTTCAGTGATTGAATGGACTTGATATGATTGAATTCAATGCTATGTGGATGCAAGTCCCTTTGATGCAAGTTACAGAAACATCTATCAAATTTCCCAAGTCTTCGTTGCTCAGATAGCTTAATATTTTTTCTATGCAGTCATATGATAACCCAGTGAGGTTTTCAAAAAAAGAATTGAAACTTCTATGGCCAAGTTCAAGTAACTCTTTCCTTTCCATACCCTTTCTGAAATGACTTTTTATTATGTTAGCGTACAATGGAAATTCTATCATATAGTTTGTAGATTTCGATGCCTTTACTACATTTTCATTCCTCATGTACACTGCCAACAAGTTTGCCCCTTTTGTCAAAATGTCAAAAAATGAAATGGTACAATCACAAATCTTTACATTTTTCATTCTTTTCAGTTCTCTCGCACATTGGTCCAGAAAATCCCTCTCATCAAAACCATTCATGAAAAATATATATTCCTTTATTTGACTTACAAACAGCAAATTTTTTTCACTTACATATAAATTTGCCACTTTCATTTTAACTATGTGGCACACAAGATATAACACAGATGGTAACCCAATGGATATACGTGGATATAACCCAATGGATGTACGTCCATTAAGAGATGTCTCATCAAGAGGTGTAAAACTATTCAGACACGTAATATTTATGCCAGACACAAAGTCCAAGAGGACTGCAATAGCTTCTATACATCTTTTTGCAACATATTGACCATTTTCTACTACACATTCTCTAGAACAAGCATAATGAAGTGCTGTTTTACCATAATAATCTCTAAGGTCAGGTTTGGCACCATTTTCTAATAATAGTTCCAGAATCTCCTTTTTATTATTTATAGCTGCAATATGCAGTGGGGTAATCCCAGTTTCATCTTGGACATTTATATCATGGGACCCATATTTTAACAATAGTTTTACAATCTCCCATTTTACAATCTCCTCACGGCCATTTTGAGCTTCAAAATTTGCTTTAAAACAAGCGTAATGAAGTGCTGTTCTACCATAATTGTTTCTAAAGCTAGCTTTGGCACCATTTTTCAACAATAGTCCCAAAATCTTCTTGTTGTTATTTCTACCTGCAATATGCAGTGGGGTATCCCCATTTTTATCTTGGGCGTTAACATCAGCGCCCTGCTTTAAAAGGTCTTGAACAACTTTGAAATATCCTTTTTCAGTGGCAGCGTGTAAAACCCCTAAAGTATCTGTAGGGTTTACAGTAAGACCATAATCCGAAAGAGCCTCAACAACTTGTTTATATCTTTTATCATTGTGGTACACTGCAATTTTAAGAGAGTTTTTGTTGCTTTGATTATTGATATCAGGGCAACATTTTAAAATATACTTAACAGTAGTTATTTCTTTTTCAAAATTCCACAACATGAATTCTTCAACAGCAACCTGAAGTGTGGTTTTGCCATTTTTATCATGTTTGTCAACTTTTGCTCCATGCTGTATAAGAAGTTTGATAATATTTAAGTTATGGTTCATACAAGCAATACGAAGAGGTGTTAAGCCCTTTTGGTCTCCAAGATCAACACTAGCACCTCTGTCTAAAAGTAACTTGGCAACTTCTGCACTATCTTTCTCAACTGCAAAGTGCAGGGGTGTATATCCATTGTTGTAAGTTGAAGTTGATACAGAATTGACATGGGCTCCTTTATCTAAAACCATCTTAACAATTTCTATATCACCATAAATAACAGCATAATGAAGAGGCGTACCAAAAGTTGGATAAAAAGAATTTTCACTGTTAACTTTACAACCACAATCTAAAAGTAATTTAGCAATTAATATATGCTTGTTTTTCAAAGCCTCACAAAGTAAAACATATCCATCAGACCATTCTTGTGAGTATGACAGCCCGAATGTATTTATTAACTCCCTTGTTCTTTCGAGTTTTCCTTCACGAACTGCAAGTATTAAATCGTAGTTTACATCGTATCTATACCATCTATAAGCCATCTATAAGATTGTTGTATACGATTGTCAAGATAATTGTTGTTAAAATTGATGCTCTCTAATTGAATCTCCTTCTCTAAATGAATGTTCTTTGTTATTACCTGAAAAAAAAAAAAAAATTAATTCTCAGTCACAGGCAGGGAAACTATGGGTAACAAAAACAACTTTATTACAGCTGCGTAAAAGAATTTTGATCTGGGTGGAGCTCAGTTTGGGAGAAATACAACTCTCAATTAGGATCCATATAAGTGCCCCTCACCTTCTCTGAGCAACAAGAAAACATTTCAACATTAATCAAAACAGGGAGACAAAATATGATTCTAATGTTTACATCCTGATTGGACATTGGAGTTAATTGCAGATCCATTTTTAAAAAAATTATTTCTACCAATCTAGTCAATACTTTGCATTTAACCCTCTTTCGTAACGTTCTGATGTCCTTTGCGTCTTATGACCTTTTCTTTTGGCCCCGGATGAAAGGTAAAAAAAACTACAATCGTTGCATAGATGCTCAGATGATAACATTAAAACAACTACAGTTGTAAAGTAAATTGACACATTGTTAAAATATGATATAACTCGTTGGGGGGGCATTGTTTCAGGTTTGAACATAGGCGATTTTGACATTTTAAAAATACGAAGTTTTATATATTTTAATTTAAAAAAACATTCAGCACAAAACAAGTTTTTTTTTTTAAGTAGAGATCCATTAACCAAAAAATGAGTAGAAATAAAGTCAAACGATCAAACCAAAATACATTTTAAATGTTTTTACTTTTTTTGCTTTAATAAATAAAAATTATCAAAACTTTAAGGAATGTGTAAATTATGTTCTGGTCTTGAGAAGGCATGGGGGTTATCAGCCCTACTCATGTTAATTTTTGCTCGTTATGTGCTTGACTCGCCTATTTATTGTAATTTCTGTTCGTTTTGGGTTTCATTTATTCATTGATGGTGATTGTTGGTAGTTTTATTTGAATTTATTTCTGCTCATTTTGGTCTAATGGAGCTCTTTACTTTTCTATGAAAAACTTGTTTTGTGAAAAAAACTTATCAAATTAATATCTGTTCGTTTTTCATCGAAATAATGTCTTTCAGTGAAAAAATTATATTTGATATTTTTTTTTTCTCTATAAGAATCCATAGATTGGCTATTTGTATGTTGGAGAAACTTTTCAACAATTTTTAATCTGGACACAAATAGTATCGTTCAACTTGAGTTTATACCTCCTAAAGTTGATCTGAAAAATAAAACTTAATATCATTCTTAAAACATTCTTTCTATACTCTTTGACAACCTGGATACACTTAGAGTCTTTTGATTTATTTAAATTGTAAGAGCAGAAGTTGTAAGATTAACAGCCCGAAAGTTTGAACCTCCACTCGTTCTTAAGATATTGCTGAGGTTTCTTATTGGTAACTATACACGCAGTGCTTTTTGATTTAGTTTTAAAACATCATTTAGTTTTAAAGCATAATGGGTCAATTGCATAAATATAGGAGATTGACATACCCGATATTCCAAAAGACTTAGTTGCTGGACATTCCTACTATGGTGAACAAAATAGCTGTCTCAAAATTTTGACTGGATGTCTTTGAAAAATGAAAGGGGCTTGGGAGAAGGGGCACTAGAACTTTTAATTTTGAATCAAATTACCTTTTTTTAAAGTGTCAATGATATTTCTAACTATTATAGAGCGGCGCTGCTTAAAGTATTGCCTATATACCCTTTTGAAAACCAGCATACATATAGTTTTTTCGTTTAATTGAAACTCCCCCTAAAAGTTCCTTATAAGTTTCACCTTAATACCCTTAGCGTCATGAGTTACAATAAGTATAGTGGTACTATTAATAGTACATACATAGTGCCTTCTGGCTAGTTCTAAATCGGCCACAACTTACCCTTAAAGGTTTAACCTAATAATGTAAGCAGTACTTGCGATATTGCTTTGTCACCTTTTTGAAAATCCACAAGCTCATAGTTAGTTTTGATTTAGTTTAAGATCTGCCTGACTATGCCTTAAAAGCTTCACCTTATTGCTTTTAGCGAGCGTAGTAGCAATAGTTTTAGTAGCAACAGTGGCACACATAGCACCTTCGATTTCTTCAACATCCCCTTCAACACACGCTGAAAGTTTCAACTTAATACCATCAATACGTCTTTTCTAGTACGTCTTCTTGACGACCTTTATGGGCAGAGTGTTTTGAATTAGTTCCATAGAGTTTCAAAACATTCCATTTTTTTTGCCTTAATACCCTTAATATTAATAGCAGCAGAAATACTAGTAGAAGTAGAATTAATAGTAGTAGCCTTAGCTTTGGCAGCAGTAGTATTAGTAGAAGCAGTAGTAGTATTATGAGTACAAGCAATAGCATTAAGATGCATATATTTCCTTTTGGCTAGTTCAACATCCCCCACAACAAGCCCTGTTAGTATTTATTTCTTTTTTTCAATAAATTCAATTCAAATTCAACTTGATACAATTAGCCATTGCTACGACATTGCTGATTTGTCCTTTTGATAACCTGTATATTCATATACTTCTTGATCTCAATGCTCTTAGCCTTACAAGTAGTTGGAATAGAAGAAGTAGCAGTAGTGGCAGTAGTAGTAAATGTAGTAGTGACAGTAGTCTTTGTAATAGCGTACACGTGTTTACTTTTGGTCAGATGATCTTCCCTTTAAGCATTCTCTAAAAGTTCCAACTTAATACCCAAATCAATTCTCGAGATACGATCTTTTGACAATGTACAATGACATAGCGTCTTTTGATTTAGTTTATTTTCCCCCTCAATTTATTAAATGGAGTAGTGTGGTAGTAGTAGTGGCAGTAGTTATAATAGTAGTGGTAAGATGCAAATATTGCCTTTTTGATCATCTCCCTTATCATTTTCTGAAAATTGAAATTAACACACAGTCATTCCTGAGTTACGCCCTTCTGATAATCCGTATACACATAACATATTTTGATTTAGTTCAAAACTATACTCAACATTCTCTAAATTGCTCCACCTGAATGCCCTTCGTCTTTCAGGAAAGAAAAGTTTAAAATACATATCTTTCTCAATAACATTGAATAAAAAAAAACAAATTTTTTCAACTCAAAAGTAAGGAGCAACATTAAAACATAAAACGAACAGAAATTATCACGTATGTGAAGAGGTTTGCCTCCTCCTCAACACCTCGCTCGTTACGCTAAAGTTTTTTAGTATTTTGAAAAAAGCTTCTTATTGTTCCAATTAAACGATCCTTGTGTTTCAGGAGTCGTTCTCAAAGAATTGGGACAAAATCCGAACTTTTTTCCCACCGCATGGAAAGTTCCCCCGTAAAAAAAAACAGCAGAAAATTCGTCTTTCTACCCTAAAATGTACACATGCTTCCCAATAACAAATACTATGCGTAAACAATGGGTATTCTAAAACTTAAAGACCTTTTCCCTGGAGCTTTGGGAGAGGGGGGGGGGTCATGCTATATGCAAAGGTATAGTTATTGGGCTTTTTAATTATGATGAACAAAATTTTAATCGGACGATTTTTGGGAAAGATGATGGGGAAGAGGGCCTAGTTGTCCTCCAATCTTTTTGGTTACTTAAAAATGGCATTAGAACTTTTAACTTCCGTTCGAATGAGCCCTCTCACAATATTCTACGACCTCTGGGTCAATACGATAACTCCTGGAACAAAAAAATAAAATAAAAAAATGAACACGCATCCCTGATTTTTCTTCTTACAAAAATTACAAAATTCCACATTTTTGCAGATAGAAGCTTGAAACCTCTACAATAGAGTTCTCTAATACGCAGAATCTGATGGTATGATTTTCATTAAGATTCTATGACTTTTAGACCGTTTTTCTTCGAAAATCAGGCAAATTTGCTCAGGCCCGTAACCTCTGATAGGTATGACTAAACTTAATAAAACTTATATTTTTGAAATCAGCATAAAAATTCAATTCTGTTGATATATCTACTGGTCAGGGCTTCCACTATCCCCGAATTTTCAGGGATTTCCCCGAAAATCTATGTGTCTCCCCGAAAAAAATTTGGTTCCCTGAATCCCCGAAATTTCCCTGAAAATCAGCCAACCACAGTGTCACCCTTAGTGACTATCCCTAGCAAACATTACTTTACATACCTTAATTTCTCGCTACTTTCTTCTCCGTTAATTTTCGTCTCCTGTGTTGCTTTGCATAAAAACCAGACTGATACAATTTAAGTATAGAAGGTTCTTCATATGTTTACAAAAGTATCATTTTCCAGCATTTAGAGTAAACCATTTCGAATGGAGTATTCCAAATACTATAAGATTCTTGAATTTACATCATTCGTGGTCCAGATAATCTTAACAAAATTAGCCAAGAATTATATTTGAAGTTGTTTAACGGAACGCTCAGTCTGATTTTGGGTTTGAAATTGAACTTCTAAAGAAGGGGAATTGTTTTGAAAGCGAAATCGTAAGTTTAAATTTAGTTTTCTTCTGCTATTTTTGGTTTGAGACATACTGCATAAATGTTTAATACTTAATGATGAACGTATATTATATTGAAGGAATTGATCTTTTTGCCAGGAATTCTTACCATTTAAATTTTTGTTTCATTCAGTGCGTGAAATTTAAGTTCTTTTTTTTATCTGATAATTGTACTTGTTATATCACGTTTAATCATTGAACGTATTTACCCAGCACTCCCCTCACAATTATTATTCTGGTCCTTTCACCCGGGTAATATTTTCAATGGATGTTATATTTTAACTGAAGTTTTAAGATCTTTTTACGGTTTTGCCAAAATGTTAGTTAAGTGAAAGAAATTTGACGGAAAAATATTCTGCTCAAATTCGGGAGAGCCAGTAGTATGCTAATAATGAATTTGTTGCCTTTACGTTTCATCCACTTTTATTTGCAGCCTTTACGTTCCTTGGCAGCTTTCCATGGCAGATTACCAGACTGATTATTGCTATTGATGTCAATTGAATATGGAATTATACAAAACCTACCAGACAGGTTTCCGGGCCAACCAGGTATGTTTCTGGGCCAACCAGACAAGTTTCTGGGTCAACTCCAAGTTTCTGGGCCTTTACGTTCCATGGCAGATTACCAAAATAGTTAATTGGCAGTGTATAATGTAGTCAAGCATGTTTTTGAGAGTTTGATCGTAATAATATAATTTAAAGCAAAGACATTACACCTTTTCAAAGAGAATATTGTAGCTATGGAATCTGGTTAATAGCCTGTAGCTTAAAGGTATCTGAGATCTCGCCCCAGTATCGCATACACTATTAGAGACATCAAAATGATATCTCATTTGCATTAAGCTAACTCAATTTGCGAAAAGGTATTCCATTTGCAAAACTCTGCTCTGATTGAATTGTCGCCGGCAATGGGTCGAAAATGACACGTAATCACTGCTAAGCCTTTTTTTAGTGCTAGAGGATTACCGAATTCCATTCTTTGTGTTAATGACGAGTTTCAAATACGAACATTTTTAAAAGCTGAAAGGTTTTTTTTGTTATAAAAAAATCTGAGGCTATAATCGGAATTATTTGATTGACAATTAAAAAGGGGTAATGAAATTTGCACAAACTGGAGTGCAGGATTTGTGAATTTGATCCTATTAAGGTGGAGAAAAAAAGAAAAAGGGTTTAGAATTTGTAAATATTTCAATGTGTCGCAATGGGATCGGCTTCACGGGGAAGGTTCAGAGGCCCATCGTTCCCCCATTTCTGAGGGCAGGGGAGGGGGGGCTGGGTCAATTTTGGAGGAAAAACAGAAAATGCTCAGAATCGAAAATACAGCATGATCTGCCTCAAGGGGAAGGCTCAGCGCCCCCTCCTTCCCTCATTTCTGTGGAGGAATTGATTTTTGTGAGATGGTATGGAAAAATTGTACGTATTAAATATTTGGGTAAATATTCGACTATAAATAAGACTATTGCGTCTTTCTGAACTTTTTTAGTTTAAATTTTAGTTTGAAAAGTATTTAGTTTAAATTAGTTTCGGAGGACTTGAGTTTTGTGTCTGGTGTGGAAAAATGATACGTGTTGCATATTTGGGTAAAAATACGACTAAGAAAAACTTCACTATAATTAAGGCTATTTCGTTTTTCAGAACTTTATAGGGCGGGGGTAAGTATTTAGTTTAAATAATTCTAGGAGGAATTGATTTTTGTGGGTGGTACGGAAAAATAGTACGTGTTAAATATTCGGGTAAACATTCGACTATAAATAAGGCTATTGTGTCTTTCTGAACTTTCTGTGAGAGGCGGGGGGTAAGTATTTAGTTTAAATAATTCCAGGATGAATTGAGTTTTGTGGCTGGTGCGGAAAATGGTACGTGTGGGGTAAATTAAGTTTTGAGAGGGGTGAAAATGGTAGTTATTTAGTACCCGATAAACAGGTGACTTGAAATGCTTCATTAGAAATGGTTTATTGCTAATGATCCCTCCTCGAGGGGGATGGGAGCGATGACAGATTGGACGTCTCAGACTAGTGATACTGCTGTACTGTGGTACGAATTGCTTGTGAAAAAATCCAAATGAATTAGTTGAAAATAAAGTTTTAACAAGAAAGGTCTGAAAAGTATTTTTGGGGGGGTTGGGGCGATAATAGGGTGGATGTCTTAGAGTAATTATAATGCTGTACTCTGACATGAATTGCTTTCGAAAACCCGGATGAATTAGTTGAAAATAAAGTTTTAACAAGAAATGCCTGAAAAGTATTTTTTTGGGGGGTGGGGGGGGGCGATAACAGAGTGGATGTCTTAGACTAGTTATAGTGCTGTATTGTGGTACGAATTGCTTGAGAAAAACCCAAATGAATTAGTTGAAAATAAAGTTTTAACAAGAAATGTCTGAAAAATATTTTTTTGGGGGGATGGAGCGATGACAGATTGGATGTCTCAGACTAGTGATAGTGCTGTACTCTGGCATGAATTGCTTTCGAAAAACCCAAATGAATTAGTTGAAAATAAAGTTTTAACAAGAAATGTCTGAAAAGTTTTTTTTTTGGGGGGGGGTTGGGGCGATGACAGAGTGGATGTCTTAGACTAGTCATAGTGCCTTACTCTGGCATGAATTGATTTCGAAAACCCGGATGAATTAGTTGAAAATAAAGTTTTAACAAGAAATGTCTGAAAAGTATTTTTTTGGGGGTGGGGAGCAATGACAGAGTGGATGTCTTAGACTGGTTATAGTGCTGTACTCTGGCATGAATTGCTTTCGAAAACCCGGTTTAATTAGTTGAAAATAAAGTTTTAACAAGAAAGGTCTGAAAAGTATTTTTTGGGGGCTGGGGGCGATGACAGTGTGGATGTCTTAGACTAGTTATAGTGCTGTACTCTGACATGAATTGCTTTCGAAAACCCGGATTAATTAGTTGAAAATAAATTTTTGACTAGAAATGTCAGAAAATTATTTTTGTTTTGGGGGCATGGAGCGAAGACAAATTGGATTTCTCAGACTAGTGACAGTGCTGTACTGTGGAACGAAATGCTTGAGAAAAACCCAAATGAATTAGTTGAAAATAAAGATTTAACAAGAAATGTCTGAAAAGTGTTTTTTGGGGGATGGAGCGATGTTTTGTCATCGGTCAGATATTGAACAATGGTACTGTTTTTCATTAGCATGGAAAAGAATGACTATTGAATGCCTCACTGTCTATGTTAGAGGTGAAATCAAGACAAAAGGAATTTTTAAGATTTTTCATTAGTCAGAGATGCAACTATGGTACATTTTTTTTTAATAGCATGGAAAACAACGACTATTGAATGTCGCGCTGTTTAAGTTAAGAGGTGAAACCAAGACCAGAGGAGTTTTTGAGATTTTTCATCGGTTAGAGATGTAATAATGGTACTGTTTTTTTAATAGCATGGAAAAGAACGACTTTTGAATGCCTCGTTGTTTAAGTTAAGCGGTGAAACCAAGACCAGCGGATTTTTTTAAGATTTTTCATTGTTAAGAGATGCAAAAATGGTACACTTTTTTAATAGTATGGAAAAGAACATCTATTGAATGCCTCACTTTTTAAATTAAGAGGTGAAACCAAGACCAGAGGAATTTTTTAGGTTTTTCATTGGTCAGAGATGCAACAATGGTACACTTTTTTAATAGCATGGAAAAGAACGACTATTGAAAGCCTCACTGTTTAAGTTAAGAGGTGAAATAAACTCTTTCTTGAAGTTACCTCTTGGACACACAATACAGAGATTTCATTTAAGAAACTATGAAAAAATTGTAAGTAAGTAAGTAACAAATTCTTTCTTGAAGTCACCTCTTGGCTACACAATACAGAAATTTCATTAAAGAAATTATGAAAAAATTGTAAGTAAGTAGCAAATTCTTTCTTGAATTCACCTGCTGGATAAACAAAAAGACATTTCGTTCACAAAATTATGACAAAATTCTAAGTAAGTAACAAACTTTTTCTTGAAGTTACCTCTTGGATACACAATGCAGAAACTTCATTTAAGAAATTATGAAAAAATTGTAAGCAAGTAACAAACTCTTTCCTGAAGTCACCTCTTGGATACACAATGCAGAAATTTCATTTAAGAAACTATGAAAAAATCGTAAGTAAGTAAGTAACAAATTCTTTCCTGAAGTCAAATCTTGGATACACAATACAGAAATTTCATTAAAGAAATTATGAAAAAATTGTAAGTAAGTAGCAAATTCTTTCTTGAATTCACCTGCTGGATAAACAAAAAGACATTTCGTTCAAGAAATTATGACAAAATTCTAAATAAGTAACAAACTCTTTATGGTTTACACGACTTAGATACATGATGTAGAAATTTAAGTCAAGAAATTATGAAAAAAATCTCAGTAAGTCACAATTTCTTTCTTGAAGTCAACTCTTGGATACACAATATGGAAATTTCATTCAAGAAATTGTGAAAATACTTTGTAAGTAAGTAACAAGCTCTTTATTGATTTCACCTCTTGGATATACAGTACATATACTTAATTCAAGAAAATATGAAAAAATCAAAAGTAAGTAATAAAGTCTATTGTTTTCACCTCTTGGATATACAATATGAAAATCTCATTAAGTGAAATGCGAAAAAATTGTAGGCAAATAACAGACTCTTTTTTGGGGTCATCACTTGGATACACAATGCAGAAGCTTCATTTAAGAAACTATGAAAAATTGTAAGTAAGTAAGTAACAAATTTTTTCTTGAAGTCACCTCTTGGATACACAATTCAGAAATTTCATTAAAGAAATTATGAAAATACTTTGTAAGTAAGTAACAAGCTCTTGATTGATTTCACCTCTTGGATATACAGTACAGATACTTCATTCAAGAAATTATGAAAAAATCGCAAGTAAGTAACAAACTCTTTATTGTTTTCACCTCTTGCATATAGAGTATGGAAATTTCATTCAATAAATTATGAAAAAATTGTAAGCAAGTAAAAAACTTTCCAGAAGTCACCTCTTGGATACACAATGCAGAAAATTCATTTAAGAAACTATGAAAAAATTGTAAGTAAGTAACAAATTCTTTCTTGAATTCACCTGCTGGATAAACAAAAAGACATTTCATTCAAGAAATTATGACAAAATTCTAAGTAAGTAACAAACTCTTTCTTGAAGTTACCTCTTGGATACACAATGCAGAAGTTTCATTTAAGAAATTATGAAAAAATTGTAAGCAAGTAACAAACTCTTTCCTGAAGTCACCTCTTGGATACACAATGTAGAAACTTCATTTAAGAAACTATGAAAAAATTGTAAGTAAGTAAGTAGCAAATTCTTTCTTGAATTCACCTGCTGGATAAACAAAAAGACATTTCGTTCAAGAAATTATGACAAAATTCTAAGTAAGTAACAAACTCTTTATGGTTTTCACGACTTAGATACATGATGTAGAAATTTAAGTCAAGAAATTATGAAAAAAATCTCAGTAAGTCACAATTTCTTTCTTGAAGTCAACTCTTGGATGCACAATATGGAAATTTCATTCAAGAAATTGTGAAAATATTTGTAAGTAGGTAACAAGCTCTTGATTGATTTCACCTCTTGGATATACAGTACAGATACCTCGTTCAAGAAATTATGAAAAAATCGCAAGTAAGTAACAAACTCTTTATTGTTTTCACCTCTTGGATATACAATACGGAAATTTCATTCAATGAATTATGAAAAAATTGTAAGCAAGTAACAAACTCTTTCCTGAAGTCACCTCTTGGATACACAATGCAGAAACTTCATTTAAGAAACTATGAAAAATTGTAAGTAAGTGAGTAACAAATTCTTTCTTGAAGTCACCTCTTGGATACACAATTCAGAAATTTCATTAAAGAAATTATGAAAATACTTTGTAAGTAAGTAACAAGCTCTTGATTGATTTCACCTCTTGGATATACAGTACAGATACTTCATTCAAGAAATTATGAAAAAATCGCAAGTAAGTAACAAGCTCTTTATTGATTTCACCTCTTGGATATACAATACGGAAATTTCATTCAATAAATTATGAAAAAAATGTAAGCAAGTAACAAACTCTTTCCTGAAGTCACCTCTTGGATACACAATGCAGAAACTTCATTAAAGAAATTATGAAAAAATTGTAATTAAGTAGCAAATTCTTTCTTGAATTCAACTGCTGGATAAACAAAAAGACATTTCGTTCAAGAAATTATGACAAAATTCTAAGTAAGTAACAAACTCTTTTTTGAAGTTACCTCTTGGATACACAATGCAGAAATTTCATTTAAGAAATTATGAAAAAATTTTAAGCAAGTAACAAACTCTTTCCTGAAGTCACCTCTTGGATACACAATGCAGAAACTTCATTTAAGAAACTATGAAAAAATTGTAAGTAAGTAAGTAACAAATTCTTTCTTGAAGTCACCTCTTGGATACACAATACAGAAATTTCATTAAAGAAATTATGAAAAAATTGTAAGTAAGTAACAAATTCTTTCTTGAATTCACCTGCTGGATAAACAAAAAGACATTTCGTTCAAGAAATTATGACAAAATTCTAAGTAAGTAACAAACTCTTTATTGTTTTCACGACTTAGATAAACGATGTAGAAATTTAATTCAAGAAATTATTGAAAAAATTCTTAGTAAATAAAAATTTATTTCTTGAAGTCAACTCTTGGATACACAATACGGGAATTTAATTCAAAAAATTATTAACATATTTGTCAGTAAGTACCAAATTTTTTATTGATTTCACCTCTATGATATACAGTATATACTTCATTCCAAAAATTATGAAAAAAATCGCAATTAAGTAACAAACTCTTCGTTGTTTTCACCTCTTGGATATACAATACGGAAATTTCATTCAATAAATTATGAAAAATTGTAAAAAAGTAACAGACTCTTTCCTGAAGTCACCTCTTGGATACACAATGCAGAAACTTCATTTAAGAAAGTATGAAAAAATTGTAAATAAGTAATTAACAAATTCTTTCTTGAATTTGCATCATGGATAAACAAAAAAAGTCATTTCATTCAAGAAGTTATGATAAATTTCCAAATAAGTGACTCATCATTACTTATATTTATCTTTGGGTTGTGAAATACAAGTAATTATTTCACGAAGTTATGAAAAACACTGATAAAAAACTGGTCTTTGACCCTGCTTTCTGGACGGATAATACAGATATTACACTGAAAAAATTATGAAAAAATTGTAAGTAAGTAGCCAACGATTTCCTGAATTCTCCTCCTGGATCCACAGTACAGAAATTTCATTCAAGAAATTATGAAAAAAAATTGTAAGTAAGTAACAAATTCTTTCTTAAATACACCTCTTGGATACACAATACGGAAATTTCATTTAAGAAATTATGAGAAAATTCTAAGTAGCAATCTATTTCTTCAAGTCCCCTTTTGAATACGCACTACGATACGAAAATTTCTTTTAAGAAACTATGAGCAATTCCCAATTAAGTAGCAATCTCTTTCTTGAATTCCCCTCTTAGATACACAATACGGATATTTTATTCAAGAAATTATAAAAAAAAGGAAAGTAAGTAACAAACTCTTTATTGATTTCACCTCTTGGATACAAAAAAAAGACATTTCATTCAAGAAATTATGGCAAAATCTAAGTAAGTAAAAAACTCATTCTTGAGTTCGCCGTTTGCATGCACAATACAGAAATTTCATTCTATGGGACCTCTACAAGTGATTAAACACGATTTGAAACTACATTCTATTTGCTTGCCTTTCCTTGGTACCTTTTCAAACGAGCAGGGATTCCCCACTGGTTCCTGCACATTGCAAAAAGTGAGCAGTACGAAAACTCCACGTTTTCAACCAGACTGCTTTTTTAGACAACACCCATTTTTTTTTAGGGGCCAATCAGAGACAGCGGAGGTTGCTCAATATACGATAACTTGATTGGTGATTGGTTACACACCGCGACGGCGCATACATAGTACTGCTCACTTTTTGCAATGTGTATCCAAGAGGTAACTTCAAGAAAGAGTTTGTTACTTACTTAGAATTTTGTCATAATTTCTTGAATGAAATGTCTTTTTGTTTATCCAGCAGGTGAATTCAAGAAAGAATTTGTTACTTACTTACTTAAATTTTTTCATAGTTTCTTAAATGAAGTTTCTGCATTGTTTATCCGAGAGGTGACTTCAGGAAAGAGTTTGTATACTTGCTTACAATTTTTTGGTAATTTATTGAATGAAATTTCCTTATTGTATATCCAAGAGATGAAAACATTAAAGAGCCTGTTACTCATTGCAATTTCTTCATAATTTATTGATTGAAATTTCTGTACTGTATATCCAAGAGGTGAAATCAATAAAGAGCTTGTTACTTACTTACAAATATTTTCACAATTTCTTGAATGAAATTTCCGTATTGTGTATCCAAGAATTGACTTTAAGAAAGAAATTGTTACTTACTGAGGATTTTTTCATAATTTCTTGAATTAAATTTCTACATCATGTATCTAAGTCGTGAAAACAGTAAAGAGTTTGTTACTTACTTACAATTTTTTCATAATTTCTTAAATGAAATTTCTGCATTGTGTATCCAAGAGGTAACTTCAAGAAAGAGCTTGTTACTTACTTACAATTTTTTCATAATTTCTTGAACGAAATGTCTTTTTGTTTATCAAGCAGGTGACTTCAAGAAAGAATTTGCTATTTACTTACAATTTTTTCATAATGTCTTTAATGAAATTTCTGCATTGTGTATCCAAGAAGTGACTTCAAGAAATAATTTGTTACTTACTTACTTACAATTTTTTCATAGTTTCTTAAATGAAATTTCTGCATTGTGTATCCAAGGGGTGACTTCAGGAAAGAGTTTGTTATTTGCTTACAATTTTTTCATAATTTATTGAATGAAATTTCCGTATTGTATATCCAAGAGGTGAAAACAATAGAGTTTGTTACTTACTTACGATATTTTCATAATTTATTGAATGATATTTCTGTACTGTATATCCAAGAGGTGAAATCAATCAAGAGCTTGTTACTTACTTACAAATATTTTCACAATTTCTTGAATGAAATTTCCATATTGTGCATCCAAGAGTTGACTTCAAGAAAGAAATTGTTACTTACTGAGAATTTTTTCATAATTTCTTGAATTAAATTTCTACATCATTTATCTAAGTCGTGAAAACCATAAAGAGTTTGTTACTTACTTAGAATTTTGTCATAATTTCTTGAACGAAATGTTTTTTTGTTTATCCAGCAGGTGAATTCAAGAAAGAATTTGCTTCTTACTTACAATTTTTTCATAATTTCTTTAATGATATTTCTGTATTGTGTATCCAAGAGGTGACTTCAAGAAAGAATTTGTTACTTACTTACTTACAATTTTTTCATAGTTTCTTAAATGAAATTTCTGCATTGTGTATCCAAGAGGTGACTTCAGGAAAGAGTTTGTTACTTGCTTACAATTTTTTCATAATTTCTTAAATGAAATTTCTGCATTGTGTATCCAAGAGGTAACTTCAAGAAAAAGTTTGTTACTTACTTAGAATTTTGTCATAATTTTTTGAACGAAATGTCTTTTTATTTATCCAGCAGGTGAATTCAAGAAAGAATTTGCTACTTACTTACATTTTTTTCATAATTTCTTTAATGAAATTTCTGTATTGTGTATCCAAGAGGTGACTTCAAGAAAAAATTTGTTACTTACTTACTTACAATTTTTTCATAGTTTCTTAAATGAAATTTCTGCATTGTGTATCCAAGAGGTAACTTCAAGAAAGAGTTTGTTTCACCTCTTAACTTAAACAGTGAGGCATTCAATAGTTGTTCTTTTCCCTTTTATTAGAAAACAATAGCATTGTTGCATTTTTCACCAATAAAATATCTCAGGATACCCCCTTGTCTCAACTTCCAAACTAACAGCCACAGTGATTACTTCAATTTTCGTTAATTTCATTGTTATTAAAAGAGTGTACAATTGTTTCTTAAATGAATAAAGAAAGGACTAAGAAATTCTTATGGTATTAATTTCACCACTTAATCGAAAAAGCAATGCATTAAATAGTAATTATTTTCCATGATATTAAAAAACAGTACCATTAGTGCATCTCTGACCGATGAAAAATCTCAAAAACTCCTCTGGTCTTGGTTTCACCTCTTAACTTAAACAGCGCGACATTCAATAGTCGTTGTTTTCCATGCTATTAAAAAAAAATGTATCATTGTTACATCTCTGACCAATGAAAATCTCCTCTGGTCTTGATTTCACCTCTAACTTAAACAGCGAGGCATTCAATAGTCGTTCTTTCATGCTATTGAAAAACAGTACCATTGTTGCATCTCTGACCGATGAAAAGTCATCGCTCCATCCCCCAAAAATACTTTTCAGATATTTCTTGTTAAAACTTTATTTTCAACTAATTCATTTCGGTTTTTCTCAAGAAATTAGTTCCACAGTACAGCACTATCACTCGTCTGAGACATCTAATTTGTCATTGCTCCATCCCCCCGAAAAATACTTTCCAGACATTTCTAGTTAAAAATTTATTTTCAAATTATTAATCCGGGTTTTCAACAGTACTTCATGTCAGAGTACAGCATTATCACTAGTCTAAGACATCCACTCTGTCATCGCCTCCACCCCCCCAAAAAAATACTTTTCAGACATTTCTTGTTAAAACTTTATTTTCAACTAATTCATCCGGGTTTTCGAAAGCAATTCATGTCAGAGTACAGCACTATAACTAGTCTAAGACATCCACTCTGTCATCGTCCCCACCCCCCAAAAAAATACTTTTCAGACATTTCTTGTTAAAACTTTATTTTCAACTAATTCATCCGGGTTTTCGAAATAAATTCATGCCAGAGTACAGCACTATGACTAGTCTAAGACATCCACTCTGTCATCGCCCCCCCCCCCCCAAAAAAAAACTTTTCAGACATTTCTTATTAAAACGTTATTTTCAACTAATTCATCCGGGTTTTCGAAAGCAATTCATGTCAGAGTACAGCATTATAACTACTCTAAGACATCCACTCTGTCATCGCCCCAACCCCCCCAAAAATACTTTTCAGACATTTCTTGTTAAAACTTTATTTTCAACTAATTCATTTGGATTTTTTCACAAGCAATTCGTACCACAGTACAGCAGTATCACTAGTCTAAGACATCCAATCTGTCATCGCTCCCACCCCCCTCGAGGAGGTCTCATTAGCAATAAACCATTTCTAATGAAGCATTTCAAGTCACCTGTTTATCGGGTACTAAATAACTACCATTTTTACCCCTCTCAAAACTTAATTCACCCCACACGTACCATTTTTCCGCACCAGCCACAAAACTTAATTCATCCTAGAATTATTTAAACTAAACACTTACCCCCCGCCTCTCACAGAAAGTTCAGAAAGACACAATAGCCTTATTTATAGTCGAATGTTTACCCGAATATTTAACACGTACCATAATTCCGTACCACCCACAAAAATCAATTCCTCCAAGAATTATTTAAACTAAATACTTACCCCCGCCCTAGAAAGTTCAGAAAAACACAATAGCCTTATTTATAGTGAAGTGTTTCTTAGTCGTATGTTTACCCAAACATTCATAACGTACCATTTTTCCACACCAGCCACAAAACTCAATTCCTCCTAGAATTATTTAAACTAAATACTTTTCAAACTAAAATTTAAACTAAAAAAATTTAGAAAGACGCAATAGTCTTATTTATAGTCGAATGTTTACCCAAATATTTAATAAGTACAATTTTTCCATACCATCTCACAAAAATCAATTCCTCCACAGAAATGAGGGAAGGAAGGGCCTCTGAGCCTTCCCCTTGAGGCAGATCACGCTTTTAATTTTCGATTCTGAGCATTTTTTGTTTTTCCTCCAAAATTGACCCCCCCTCCCCTGCCCTCAGAAATGGGGGAACGAAGGGCCTCTGAGCCGTCCCCTTGAAGCAGATCCCATTGCGACACATTGAAGTATTTACAAATGCTAAACCCTTTTTCTTTTTTTCTCCACCTTAATAGGATCAAATTCACAAATCCTGCACTCCAATTTGTCAAATCTCATTACCCCTTTTTAAATGTCGATCAAATAAATCTGATTATAGTGTCCAATTTTTCAATAACAAAAAAAAAACCTGTCTGCTTTTCAAAATGTTCGTATTTGGAAATCTGTCAGTTAACACTAATAAGTGAATTCGGTAATCCTCTAGCAATAACAAAAGGCTTAGCAGTGATTACGTGTCATTTTCGACCCATTGTCGGCGTTAATTCAATCAGAGCAGAGTTGTGCAAATGGAATGCCTTTTCGCAAATTGAGTTAGCTTAATGCAAATGAGATATCATTTTGATATCTCTAATAGTGTATGCGAAACTGGGACGAGATCTCAGATACCTTTAAGCTACAGGCTATTAACCAGATTCCATAGCTACAATATTCTCTTTGAAAAGGTGTAATGTCTTTGCTTTAAATTATATTATTACGATCAAACTCTCAAAAACATGCTTGACTACATTATACACTGCCAATTAACTAGTTTGGTAATCTGCCATGGAAAGGTGCCATGGAACGTAAAGGCCCAGAAACATACCTGGTTGGCCCGGAAACCTGTCTGGTAGGTTTTGTATAATTCCATATTCAATTGACATCAATAGCAATAGTCAGTCTGGTAATCTTGCCATGGAAAGCTGCCAAGGAACGTAAAGGCCGCAAATAACACAGGATGGAACGTAAAGGCAATAAATTCATTATTAGCATACTACTAGAGCCAAATCGATTCGTTTAAGTATCTAGGCCTATCCTTACAACTTCTAATCCTTGAACAATTAGTAACCCTGTATGAAGGTTAATTCTGAGATAGAAACAAAAGAATTTAAAGAAATTGTGGTATAATTTATTTCTTCTTGATAAAAATCTTCTTACCATAAAAAATGCACCCCCTCCCCCTCCTAATGAGAAACATTTTTGTTATAGATTATGTACAAGGTCGGGGAATAGGGGATTTAAACGAAAGTGACCCCAAAAATATTATCCATAAGAAAATTTATATTACAGCTGAAAGTAAAAATTTGGTTATTAGGCTCAAATTGTTTTCTTCTCAACTTTTACATTATTTTCCGACTTATTTATCACGAACTGTTGGTTAATAATGCCAAATAATGTTAGTGTGAAGAAAAAGAATAAGTGATTTTTATATGATTTGTAGCCTATATCTATCATGCCCAGGCATTAGAAGGGCTGATATAAAAATGAGACTGCAATAAATATTAAATTTGGGACATGGATGGCCGCAGGGTTGGGGGTTCATCGGTGACTAGGCTATATAGTGATTATGAGGTAATCAAAAGAAGCATAGCAGAAACAACCAATGCTTACTTACTTACTTACTTAAAGCTCTTGCTCGGCAGCGTCGCCAGCGTAGAGGGAACCAGTTGTCAGCGCCGTCAGTCTTCTCCAGAGTGGTCGATTCAGGGCGAGGGTTGTCACTTCAGCCGGGTTGATGTTTCTGGAGGCGAGCCAATCACGGATGACGTCCGCCCATCTGGTGCGTGGTCTTCCCCTAGGACGCCTCCAGCCGTTTGTAGCTGGGTCGAAATCGAAGATGAGTCGGGCGGGTGTTTGGGCAGGCAGACGGAGCAGATGACCATACCAACGCAGCGAGCGAGACTCAAGCTTCTCGGACAGGGGCGGGAGTTTGAAGGACCTGAGGATTTCCGAATTTCGTACCCTGTCGGGCCATCGGGAGCCTTCGATTTTTCGGAGGTGTTTCGTCTGGATGGCATCTACCTTCAGCGTCTGTGTCTGAGTCAGCGACCAAGTCTCGGCAGAAAAGAGAATAATACTGGCAACCAAAGCAGAATATATTCGAGCTTTGGTGAGACGGCTGATCTGGGGTTCATGGAAGACTGTTTTTAGAAGGCGACCGAAGATAGAATTTGCTTTTGCCACTCTTGCTGATATTTCGGCATCTAGGCTTCCGTTTGAGCAGACAATTGAACCAAGTTAGGTAAACTGCTTGACTACCTCTACAGTCTGGCCACAAATTTCCACAGATGACAGGGGGTTGGACGGCTTTTTCTCAACGGGCATTATCTTGGTCTTCGACCAATTTATTTTCAGACCGAATTTCTCAGCGGCAGAGGCCAGTGTTTCCAGTGTAGTTTTGAGGTCACTAATGTTTTCGCATATTCGAGCCACGTCGTCGGCAAAGTCGACGTCTGAAAGAACTCTTCCAGCAAAGTCTATGCCAAACGGCTGCACCTGCTGTGTTTTATTCAGGATGTGGTCTATTACACAGTTAAAGAGCTCAGGTACAGCGGCACATCCTTGCCGGACACCATTTTTAATTTTGAAATATCCAGAAGGCCGTCCATTTACGATCACCGCACTTTCAGAGTTATTATACAGCTCTTTGAGGAGACGGACGATTTTCGTGGGTACGCCAGCAGACTGGAGGATTAGCCATAGTGACTGCCTATCGACAGTGTCGAAGGCAGATCGAAAATCTACAAAGGCAATGTACGCCTTACTCTTATATTCAAGAGTTTTCTCTACTAGTGAGGTGAGTGTTTTCCGAGGGTATTTTTAGCGGGGGTACTTTCCAAGGGTGGTATTTTGTGAGGGGGGGGGGGTATTTTCCCGTTTTTCTGAGGGAGGATTTCTGGGGGGGGGGGGTCAACACTTACGACCTTAGAATCAGCAAGAAAAACCAATAATGTGTCAATTCTTGTCAAAATTCCCTTTTTCATTTGAGTTTAAATTTGCTTGTTTAATTTAGTTCTTATTTGTTCTAAGTTTTAATGTTGTCCCATATTTATAGGTTTAATTTTGTCTATTTAATTTACCTAAATTTTTCGGTTTTTTCCCGAAGAAACCTCAAACAATTTTTTTTTAATATCATTAATGAATTACTGAGATCATGCCCTACTTGAGCCTGAAAACGAAGCTAAAACTTCTTGGCTCCTAAATGTTCACAAGAAAATTTCATTTTGTTTTTTTTTTCCCCGAAAAATCCCCGAATCTTGAAGACTTGTCCCCGAAAACTCCCCGAATTTTTAAGACTTGTCCCCGAATTTTAATATTCGAGAGTGGAAGCCCTGCTACTGGTACCCCAAATTCAGTTTTTTAGAGTTTCGGTTACTATTGAGCCGGGTCGCTCCTTGCTTACAGTTCGTTACTACGAACTGTTTGATATATTATATGTAATCAATGAATGAATTGTCCTGAGGAGTACTATGGGAACTTTGACATGCTCAAAGACATAATTACTGGATCTTTCAACAATTCTGAGCAAAATATCTGTCTTTGATTGGATATGTTTTGGGGAATAGTAGGCTTGGGGGGGGGGGGAGGAATGGTTGCCCTCCATTTACTTTTGACTCTTAAAAGGGTCACTAGAACTTCTGAGTTCCAATCCAATAAGCCCCCTTCGATCCAAACTTTATACAACCACCCGTTCTATAAAAATCTTATATGCCCTGGGACATAACTTACAACCCTCGCCCCAGGACTCTGGGGGATTGTGTCCACTCTGAAGACATTGTTATACGCTCTTTGGACTATTGTAAACAAATGGTTGTTTCAAAATATTCACAGATACATTTGAGGAAAATACGACGAGAAGGAGGGGGGTAGCTGCTCAAAGATTACTCTGACTCTTAAAAAAGGCACTAGAACTTCTGATTACGAATCCAAGAAAACCTCTCCAAAGGTTATACGACCACCCTTTCTATAAAACCTTACATGCCCCCAGGGAATAACTTACCATCCTTGCTCCAAGGGATGCGGGGGGAAAACCAGTTTCTGGCTATATTTACCTATTTTATTTGAACTGGATTGTTATATCGATGTTCAAGACAACCAGAGATTAGCAGTGGCGAATTTGGATATTATACAGAAACGGAGCGTCTTTTTGTTGGCGGGGGGGGGGGGTCGTTAAACACCCCCTTGCCTGTAAGTCCCGCTTAATGATATTTGGAGATTAGGATAGGGGGAGAAATGATTGATTCAACAGCGTTAGCGAATATTTTGGCAGAAATGAATTCCAAATTGGAAAAATTGGACCTATTGGAACCTATGGCAAGACAGATCAGTGGAATCGAGTCAGAGGTTTCCACATTATCCCAAAATATGAACGCTGCAATCACGAAGATGCAATGCGACTCCCAGGCCGTTCAGAAAGAGGTAGCTAATTTAAATTCGGAATTGAGGTCGGCTAAAAGGAAAATCAGCCAGATGGAGGCAGAGAACAAGAGAGCAAACTTAGTTTTATATAATTTTGCACCCCCACTTCAGCCTGGAAAGTCCCTTAGAGAAGAAGTTATCTTAATGTTTAACTCGGTGATGCGATTTTTAGGCCTTAGGCAGCCCGATATTAAGAACGTTTTTCGATTGAAAGCAATTAATGGTATTTGGCCCGTGCTTGTGAAATTTAACAGCACATTTTTTCGGGATTCTATCCTGAAATCAAGTCGTAACCTCAAGAGGGCTAATTTTGCTGTGAGTCCTTAGTACACAGATTATGAGAGATTGGTCCGAAATAAGTTGAAGCCGTTTTTAGAGGCAGCGAAAAATAATAACTAATCCGCTAAGCTGCTCGGGACGAAACTGCAGATTGAAAACATGTATTTTTCATATGATTTCGACCAGGAAATTTTGATAGAAATACCATCGCAAAGGGCTGGGCTGCACAACCAAAAATTCACCCCGTCGCAAGACGAGAGGAATAGTGGAAGAGGAAGGATAGACGGTCTGCAGACAATGGCACAGGGTAGGATGGCGGGAGAGAATGCTATAGCTGGGTCGTCGGCGCATAGTTTGTATTTACGGGAAACATTAATGAGGCGGCCAAGCGCAGTAATCAAGAATTGGGTACACCTAGTCCCAGTAACGTGCATGTGAGCAAAGTTATTCGCGATGGTGGAAGTGTGGATAATAGCCCGAACAGTAATCTGGCCAGCCCAGTTGTTCTGGTTAGAATGATAACGGGATAATTAATTACGGACGGATAGATATAAGCGGGCCATGGAAAATTATTGAAGTGAATTTAGCCCATTGGAATATGCAAGGATTTTGTTTTAGGAAAGTGTTGGAATTGATGACCTCAAGGAATTGGAATGCAGTATCTTTAGTAGAGACATGGCTAGAAAATGAGGTTTCTGTTCCGGGTTATCAGTATTATGGGAGCCACAGGAAAAAGTCGTGTAATGGTAGGATATACGGAGGTGTAGCATTATTAGTGCGTGAGAATTGGATAAATAAAAATTGTATTGCGCGTATTAAAATCAAATCGGTAAATATTGTGTTGATTAGAGTGCAATTACAAGGTGTGAATGTTATTTTTGTTCAGTATATGTACCACCTGAGTCGAGTTCCTTTTCTGATGAAGATACGTGGTCGATTTTAGAAGAAGATTAAATAAAAAAAACAAGTTTTTTTAACAGAAAGTAAACAACGACGTTAAAACTTAAAACGAACAGAAATTATTCCGTATATGAAGGGTGCTGTCCCCTCCTCAACGCCTCGCTCTTTACGATAAAGTTTTTTTATTGTTTAAAAAAAAATAGAGTTGTGATAAAGTCAAACTTCAGCGTAAAGAGCGAGGCGTTGAGGAGGAGACAGCCCCCTTCATATACGGAATAATTTCTGTTCGTTTTAAGTTTTAACGTCGTTCCTTACTTTCAGTCAAAAAAATTGTTTTTTTATATTTAATTTTTGAACGTTTTTGAATTAATGCAGGTTTTGATTTTGGCTCACCGTACATGAATAATTAAAAGAAAATTTGTATATTAATTTTTACTTTTATTTGGTTAAATGGCTTTCTCGAAACTTGTTTAATTTTATTTACGAACGTTTTTATTAGTAATGAATTTACGTAACTTACGAATTAACTTATGTAACAAACTTCTATATTCATAGATTTTAATACGTATATTAGGGGGTTCGCCCCCTAGTCAATGCCTTGCTCTTTAAGCTAAAGTTCGATTTTTTTTTTCAAATTCTTTTAAAGTTGATCAGTTGAAATCAGTTGAAAAACTTGTTGTTTTTTATTTAATTTCTGATCTTTTTCTTTAATAATGTTGGGAAATCCGACGCCTCCTTCATAGCAATGTCCCTTCCCCCATGAAAACTTCCTTCATTTAAAGATCCTCCTATATAACCCCCGACCCATCCACCCCCCACCAACCAGAAAAAATCCCCCCTGAAAACGTCTGTATACTCCCCAATAACCAATACTATATGTCAACATTGGGTAAAGTTCATAACTTTCAGGCCTCCCCCCGGGGACTTCGGGGGATTAAGTCATCCTAAAAGACATAGTTATCATATTTTCGACCATGCTGAAAAAAATGGCTATCTCAAAATTTTGATAATGTGACTTTTTGGAACTTTTAATTTCCGTTCCAATGAGCCCTCACACAATATTCTAGAACCACTGGGTCGATATGATCACCCCTAGAAAAAAAAAAAATAAATAAACACGCATCCGTGATCTTTCTTCTGGCAAAAAATTGCAAAATTCAACATTTTTGTAGATATGTGTCTGAAACCTCTACAGTAGGGTTCTCTGATGCACTGAATATGATGGTGTGATTTTCATTAAGGTTCTATAGCTTTTACGGGGTCTTTCCTCCTTTTTTCGAAAATCAGCCAAATTTTCTCAGGCGCGTAACTTTTGATGGGTAAGATTAAACTTGATGAAACTTATATATTTGAAATCAACATTCAAATCTGATTCTTTTGATGTATCTATTTAATAAAAATTCCGTTTTTTAGAGTTTCGGTTACCATTGAGCCGAGTTTCTCCTTACTTACAGTTCGTGGTATTCGTTACCACGAACTGTTTGAAAAGTGTGATTTGTCTAATTTACTGCTGATCTGTTTTTCTTTTTAGGTGACTTTAATGGTTACACAGGGGTTGAACAGGAGGATGCTTTACGTGCCATGCCTGAGACTGAGAAACCACTGGGAGGTTTGGGGATTTTTGGGAATTTGATCATCCTGCAGAAGACGAGTAGGGAGCATCTTCGACGGAAAAATAGATGAGGAAATAAGCTTTTGGAGTTTTTTGGCAACGAGAATTTACTTATTATGACTGGGAGGGTAGGAATTGATGGTAAGGGGGGAGTGTACATGTTTTTCGGGGATGTCTTCAAATGTTATACAGTACTTGATTGTTAGCAAGGAGCTTTTTACTCGGTGTAATACTTAGGCTATATTTTTCTGAGGAAAGTTCAGAGAAAATACTAGAGAAGAGCGCTCAGTTGACAAAAGAGGGTGATCTTGAACCTTTTCTCACAGAACTTTGTGGTATAGTATATGATATAGGGAAGGAATCGAGGCTAGGGAATAGCAGTAAAGTTAGGCACGAGGGGAATTTTTTTATGTGGAGTGTGAGAATTGTAGGAGGGGAGAGATAGAAGCTTTTAAGAGTTTGAAGGGTAGTGTAAAACATGAAATGTATGAGCGATTAGAATTGTATCGAGAGAAGAGGTAGGAATATAGAAAGCTAGTTAAAAGAAAAAAGAATAAGTTTAGGTTAGAAGAAGCTGGTATGATTAAGGAAGCGTTTAATAAGGCGGAGTCTAGGGAATTTTGGAAGCTTGTGAAGACTTCCGTTGGAGGGACACGCGGTGTTGGTGAAGCCCCCCAGCTGAGAGTTAGGCTGATTATTTGGAAAGTAAGTTTCAGGAAGTAGGAGAAGGTGAACCGCTAGATAAGAAGTTTTTGGATTTAGATAGGGTTATGGATTTACTATTGAGTGAAGATGGTTCAAAGTTGGTTATTGAGGGGAACGATAAGGAATTATGGGAAGGGATGAAGAAAATGAGGGGAGGACCGGCGCCAGGAATAGATGGAATTCGACTGAAAGCGTGGAAGTGGAGTAGAATATGGATTATTTCGGATTTAAGCCTTTTGTTTTCGGTATTTTTGAGTAAAGGGTGTTAGCCACGGAAATGGTCGACATCTATTCTGGTGCCGTTGAATAAGAAAGGAGACAGGCCAGTCCATAGTAATTATAGATGTATCAGTACTGGGAATAGTATTAGTAAGCTTTTTTGTAAGGTATTATGTTCAAGGTTAGATAAATGGTTAGAATCACAGAAGATGATAGATATACAGACAGATTTCAGGAAGGGATATAGTGCTATAGACCAGATATTTATTTTGAGTGTCTTGATAAGAAAATATGCTAGAGGAAGATAAAATAGGTTATATGCTGAATATGCAGCTTTTCTGGACTTGAGAGGAGCTTTCGACGAAGTGGTTAGGAAGCACCTTATCGAGAGTCTGCTACAATTAGGATTGCCCTGGAGATTCGTTAGGATATTAGTAGCTATGTAGTGTAGTTAGGATCGTAGTTCGAGTTGGTAAACAGCTTTCTAGGGTAATTAAAAGTATTATAGGGGTTAAGCAAGACTATAGTCTATCTCCTAGGCTATTTTCTTTATTTATAAATGATATAGAGGATTATTTTAGGAGTAGGGCAGCACCATGTATTGAGTTATCGCGTAAATCTTTGTTTGCTCTCCTTTTTGCAGATGATATAGTGTTGGTTGCAAAAAGTGGTAAAGAGCTACAAAGATTGTTAGACCTGACCCATGATTATTTAGTTGAGAAGAAGTTAATTTTAAATGTTGATAAGTCAGCGGTAGTAGTATTTGGAGAAAAAGGGGGACAAAGTGAAATTTTTGATGTGAATGGTAGAGAGTTAAAGATTGAAAAGGAGTTTGTGTATTTAGGGTGTAAGGTTACGTCTAAAGGAAGGTGGAGTAGTCATGTTGATCCAATGGAGAGAAGAGGACTTAGGGCGATTTGGAGTATGTTAAGAAGTAGTTTAAGAAAGATAGGCCTAAAGGATACTAAATAATGAAGAGGATTTTTGATAGTAAGATAAGATCAGTATTTAGTTATGGGTGTGAAATTTGGAGATTTGAAAAGGGGGCTAAGTTAGAGAGGATTCAGTTAAGTTTTTTTAAGATATTGATAGGTCTAAGTGATAAGTTAAATAGGTTAGTTTTAAGTGGTGATTTGGGGTTGAGGAGTGAAAGGGTTATAAGGCTAGTTAGCATGATTAGGTATCGGGAAAAATTAGTCTCCCTCCCAGAAGAGAGGATACTAAAAGCAGCTTACAAAGAATCTTTGAGTAAATATGAGGAAAGGTTCTTGGGCCAAGGAGGCCAAGTTAAACATATTTTGGAAAGTTGTGGAGAAGCTAGGCTGTGGGAAGGGAGGAGAGGTTTAGTGGTAGAAAGGGTGCGGTAGCAAAACATGTTAAGTTTATTTGAGAGAGCCAGGAGATCCAGAAAAGGCATTGTGATATATCCTCGTCACCTTCTCTATCTCTGTATGCTAGCATTAAGGACGTGTATTTTAAGGAGGGGCTTAGTAGGGAGGAACTAAAGTGGGTAATATTGGTAAGGGGAAATTTTGTAGCATTTGGAGACAGGAGAAAATATTTGGGGAAGATTGGGTCGAAGGCTGGTCCCTATTTTTGCCCGATGAGTTAGGACGAAAATGATAATTTAATTCATTTTTTGTTGATGTAAGGAGTTAAGAGGTTTGAGAGAGGAAATTTTTTCCGGGATGGTTCAAAAGGGAGGAATGGGTGGGTAATATATTAAGAGATAGAAACGTTTGGGGATAAAGAATTTGGGAGGGTTTATTGGGCTGGGAATGGAGCATAGAGATCATTTTCTTTAGATTTATTTTTGATTTTATTTTTTTTTTGTTTATAATAAGGGTGTTTTCATTTATTATTTTTCAAGTGTAATGTGTATTAACCATGGCCCAGTAGGGCTTTTAGTGTTAATAAGTCATATCATATCATATCATATAGAGGTGATTAGGTTAGGTATATTGCAGTTTAGGTATTTAAGGTGAATTGCAAGAAAATCTTTTCAATGAAGGAGAGGGGATTTCCGGAATGATTAAAAAAAAAAAAAAAATCATAAATCTAAGTGTTTTTTTCAAATGAAAGTGTGCGAAGAAAAAATTTTCAGCCGGAATCGTCTGCAAGAAATTTTCCGGGGAGGGATTTCAGAAAAGATTTGAATTGTCTGGGCGAAACTTTCCTGGCTGGGGGAGGTTATTCTACGCGGAAAGAACTGCCCATGAAGGTATTTTCTGGGAGGAGGGATAACGGGGGCCGGCGTTTACCCTCCCCCTCCCTCCCCGGATAATAGAACCACCGCGGAAAATAAAACACACATCCCACAGAAAATACCCCCACTGAAAATCCTCTCTAAAAAAATACCCCCTGAAAAATATCCCCCAGCGCCTTTTTGGTCTCCATTCACTTTCGACTTATAAAAAAAAGGACTTTAAATTTCTTATCTAGTAGCGCCTTCCAAAGTTTCTGCGACCATGAGGTGGAGGTCTGAACAAGGAAAGGAAAGTCCCCCTCCTATACGGAACAAATTTTTCTCATTTTTGGGAATTAATCTTACTCCTTAGTTTCATAATAAAAGCTTAGACCAGAAATATTCCCAGAAATCATAATTAGATATCAATTTCACGTTTTTTCTGCATTTTTAAAAGTTTCTTTTGTACCCCCCTCTTCCCCCCAAAAAAATCCTGGCTACGATCCTGGGGATTATAGATCAATTTCTACCTCAAACATCTGTTCGTCTGTCTCTTAGAACTAATTCTGTATTTGTCTTATTAATAGAGGAAAGATACGGGGGAAAAAAATTATCAAACCACGGGAAAATTGTCACAGATTTTTTTTTTACATCAAAATGTTCAGAAATATCAGCTTAATTACACAAAAGAAATTCACTCGAAACCCTCTTGCACAAGTGTCCTAAATTTGCCCTTTAAGGGGGAAAACGAGGGGGAAATCAATTTTTGTGTTTTAAGAAGTTGTTGGATTGTTTGGTCGTTTTCTATGAGATCAATAATGGTGAACTCGAAAATGAAGTTAAAAACTTGATTTTATGCAGCTAAATACCTCATCTTACCTAAAACGGTTGTGAAAGCTGACCTACATGAACTAGTTATTTTAATAATTTTTGGTCGATTCATTCTTTCTTATTACGCTAGGAATGGTGCCTTAGAATATGAGTCTCGAACAGTTTAATTAAAAACTAGTGTTCCGAAATCCCCTTCCCCCTCCAGTTCGTGGTTTCCATTCCTTAGTGCTATTCTTTAGGTTATCTAATCAGTGGGGCCATCTATGACCATAGTACTATGAAATAGTATGTGCTTATCCTGTAGAGCTTATCTTATCTGAAATAGTTCATAGTGCAAAAGAACGATTATTTGAGTCCAGAACTGTCCGTCTTTCATTTCAGTATCCGGACCTACTTGAAATCCTGAGAGCTGAACGAAGTGGCAACCTTGAGCTTTATCTACAGTTGTTGTCAGAAATGCTCCATTAATTTGCTGCTTCTGGCCACAATCTTTACACAAAGTCTACTTAGCTGTTTGTGCAGTCATTTATTCAGTTGAGGAAAGATAACCCAGAGCAGTACAGAACGCTACAGGGATACCTGTTCATCCGGAAAACTGACAACTACAGGGTGGCGTTTTCTCCTTATTTGGTGATCCAACAGACGTTAATGAGAATTATGAAAACGAGTGCCGGTCTGACGAGAGGTAGAGACATGACTGAATTGCAGCGTACAATTTGGACATATGTTGTGCCTACTTTGGTTCTCGTTAACGAACACATGCAGAACCTAACTGGTCCCACGGAGTTGACTATTGAAAATGACACAGAAACGATATCTTCGAGGAGACCAAGAGATCTGGTGGATATCAAATAGATAGTTCGATACATTGAGCCCCTAAAACCAAACAACAAAAGTACGAAGAACAGTAGGGAAATCTTTTTGCAAGGAGTGGATCTCCACTGACTTGCAAAAAGATTTCCCTATTGTTCTTCGTACTTTTGTTATTTGTTATGGAAAGGCAGTGTGGTCTTCGTCGCTGTTTTTGCCCCTAAAACCTTTCAGGGACAATTCACAGCTGTTGAACATAGTTACTGTTATCGGCGCTCCATCATCTGTAAACATATACGATGCCAGATCTGAGGGAGAAACGATTCTGAAGGATATGAAAGCGAAATACATTGAAAAATATGTTTTCAGGAGAAAGGAGAAAGCTTCAGCTATGACTGAGAGGTCATCCGTGATGATAGATAGCGAGAGATAAATGGTCGACTCAGTTCTTATCTTTCAACGTCTAGCTGCAGTGGCTAGATTCAGTGGTTCTGACTTGAGCGAGGTTCTGCTGTTCGATCTCTGTACTTTTCCACCATCACTCTTTAGTTCGTTCGAAGTAATGAGGACAGCCGACAAAGCCTCTCTAACAAATGCATTGATGAAAAATAAGGGGCTCGAAGGTTTAAACCAGGCAGTGTAGTAGTTTTGGGAGAAATCCCCCCAAAAAAAACAATGCTTCATCAACCTAATTGTTGAGGGGCTGGCAAATTCAGGATGTAAAGCTCTACATGCTCAGGATGATGCCAATGTCTTACACCAACTACGAAAAATTGTATGCAGATGAAGAGAACCAAAGGTTTGGCATGTCCAACGACTGAATTCTCTCCTTACATAATGATCGTCAAAAGTAAGGACGAAATTTTGAGAAATCTAAAAAAAAAAACAACGCTTCTTCGACCTATTTACTGAGAGGCTGGCGAATTCAGGATGTAAAGTTCTACAGCCTCAGGATAATTCTTGAGAAATTTTTGAGAAATCCCAAAAACAAACAATGCTCCATCAACCTAATTGTTGAGGGGCTGGCAAATTCAGGATGTAAAGCTGTACATGCTCAGGATGATGCCAATGCCTTCGTTGTGCAAACCACACATATTAGTGTGGTAGACTTATTAGTACTTCTGTTGTATGCAAAGCCAAGCTTGATGCATGCACTATCAATATCCAGATAGAGACGCATGAAAATAACCCACGAATGTACGACATAAGATGAATTAAAAACAAACTAGGAACCTAGATTTCTGACGTTGGATTCCAATTTTTCATCGAGAGAACCAAAGGTTTGTCTTTCCAACGACTGAATTATCTCCTTACATGAAGATAGTCAAAAGTAAGTGGTCGACCACTTTAATTGGGAGTTATACTAACCTATTAGTCCTTCTGCTGTATGCCAAGCTTGATACATCTGCTATCTTTATCCTGACAGACACGCATGAAAATAACCGACGGGTGCAAGACATAAAAAGGATTAAGAACAAACTAGGAACCGAAGCGGCAGAAAATCTACTCCTTTGCCATGCAATGTCTGGCTGCAATACAACATCCAGACTTTACGACATAGAGAAACCAGCAGTGGTTTAATAGTCACTTAAAGATGGGATTTTTAAGGATGCTTGCCAGATCTTTATGACACAAGGATCCAACCACCAGGAGATCGTTAAAGCTGAAGAGAAGGCTTTGCTTCACATATACACAGGGAGAAGTAATGGGAAGACCCTGAAGGATGTCTGGGTGTGAGCATTTACAATACAGGTTGTAAGTGCAAATGCTTCTGTTCAGGCAGAGCGGCTTTTGTTGACTTTTGCTGCCGGAAAGTAGGCTACCACTTTTACCGGTAGTACTTGCAAGTAATGAAGTGGCAAGACATGTCCAATTCCCTAAAGCCCCAAGAATGGGGATGGCGCCTCTCTTCGTCACGGAATATGTATCTTATCATTATGAAAGATGTTGCACCAGCACCGGAAAATCTGCTAAAAATGGTGTGGCGCCATTGCAACAGCAGGTGCGAGGCTCTTAGATACAGGTGCCGTCAGAACAGTCTACCCTGCAGCTTTGCCTGCGGGAAGTGTAAAGGGGCATTGTTTGCTTCAAGCGGTTTTCAAGAATTTATGCTTAGCAACCCCTCATATTAAAGTCCCCTTAGAGGTGGAAATCTGGTATATAGTAAAAAACTGCTTTTTGACTTAATATTTGGCAAACGGTATTTGATATAAAGTGATCCTTTAGCCGCAGGAATCCGTCAAATAATGATCTACGTATTTTACCCTCCCCCCGCCCATTCCAAGAAGCTAAAAATTGAAACTGGGGCAAGGAAACTTGGATTTCTGACGTCGGATTCCGACTTATCATGCTTGATTTGATAGAAAACGACTATTTAAACTCCAAAATATCTAAAACCCATATGTATGTAAATCCAAGGGTTATATACATAGTAACCCATAAATGTAGAACTGCCTCTATGTATAATACCATGCTGACTTCTAGGTATTTTACCTTTTCTAAATATTTCTTTGAACCAGTTCCAAAAAGACATAAATATCCGAAGAACTATGATTAAAATTAGTCGTATTCCGCACAACACCGGCGCTACTTGTGAGACATTTACCTCAGCATCAGCAACATGTACGAAATGTCTGCTGAGAATAAAATGAAATGAACTTAAACAAAATATACTTTTCTCACGAATTTGTGTGCATGTATAAGCAGTACCAACCCATCCTTTTTTTTATTGTTATCAATTTTATCATGCAGCACTAGGAGACAGATCGTTGCTTTTGAAGGGAATTATAGACATAAAAACGATACTTTGTGTAACCCCCCTCAGGAAATGTATACCTCCCACACCCTGATTCACACAAGAAAAACTTTTCAGTAATTTTTATTGAATTCTTTATCTTTAGATACAAAGGGGAAGGTAATTTTAAAACTCTAGGAGGCAATTTTTCCCTTCCAGTTAGCATCCCTGGTAATTTTTAATTAATTTAAGCTTTTCGCCGCAATGATGCCAAGAACTGTTCAGATTTTTTGGATTTCTTTGTCAAACAATGCCCAACGAATAAGTTAATAATTCTAACTTTATTTTTCGAATACTTTCAAATTTGAAATACAGTCGCAATTTTAAATGTGGGGAATATTTTACAATAAGACACTTCACGAACTGTGGTAATATTGTGATATAACCTTAATCTTTACTTAGATAGCACTATTGTGCTGCCTATGATTTTTGTTTTGGCTTTATGTGACCCGCTGATATCAATGCTATTTATTATTATAAATCGGCGAACAAACAAATCAATTTAACAAAAATAATAATCAACATATCAATAAATCCCGTATATTAAAAGTTCAGTACAACAAACTAAATTTTACAGAGTCAAAATCCATTCAAAATTAAGAGCAAATGAATAACGTGATATCCGGGCTATTAGAATAGAGGTTGGTTCAATTATGAGATTGAGCATCCTGTGCCAGGCGTGGGGGTTTGGGGAAGTGAAGGGGGGTTATGTAGTCCAGCATTAGCGGTAAATTTGGCTGAAAAAAGCCGAGTGTATACGACATTCACCTTTGCCCAACCGAAAGCTTGTTTATGCTATACTACTGCCATCTGCAGAAGCTCATTGCTGAAAATTTTAGTAAAAGCCAAGCATTAGTATTTATATTTGTTTAATGTGTGTTTATTGTTTATAATGTATTGCGTGATGTTTTTAAAGTCACCAATTGGGGTGGGGGAGGAGCGTGCGTAGCTGTGTTGGCCTCAGGCAACTTGGTGCTGCGGTGAGTTGTTAGTAGTAGTAGTTTAAAGTCACCAAGAAGCTTGTTTGTTAAATAGTTACTTTTCTTCCATACTGCTTGAACAGCACCTACTTTAATAGCACCCCCTCCCCAATAAAAATAATGCGCCTCTGCACCCAGCAATCTCTCCTCTAATAATCAAGCCCTATCCCATGCTACTAGCAGCCCAAAAACGCCCCTAGAAAAATGTTTTAGCAGAACATCAATAATGCCACCAAAGAAATTGAACCTTCAATGCAAAAAAAAAAATTCAAGGATAGATGAGGAAGTAGTGTAAGTATTTTACATAGTGTATGGCAAGCATGGGGGGGTGAGCCCATATGATTGGGTAAAAATCCTTAGATTGCTCCAAGCTGCAATTTAAGGTATTGTTAACGAATTATGTAAAAAAATTGCCTAAAAAGTATTGCAAAGCTTGAGTTTGTGGAGAAGTAAGCCAAGTGCCTTCTCATACAAATTATAAGGAATACTATTATTTTAGTCAAAATTGGAAGTGCTGCTATACCATGATATGCTTTAATGAGTACATGTTGTTAGATTTATAGACAAATGAAAAGGACATAATTACTTCCTCATCTTTCCTTGATTTTTTTCTTTTTTTTGGCATTAAAGGCTCAATTTCTTTGGTGGCATTATTAGCCTTCTGTATTGTGTTCTGATCACTGAACCTTCTGCCGAAACATTTTTCTTGGGCATTTTTGGACTGCTAGTGACTTGGAATAGGGCTTTATTGTTGGATAAGGGATTGCTGGGTCCTTCTCCCATAATATAGTTATTGTCCAATATAATATAGTTATTGTCCAAGTTATAAATCCAATAGTAGGCATCACGTTTGGTGGTTTGTCTCTTGGGTTCCAGTGCTGTGTGCAGGGGGCCAGAGATGTGTTTCTTATTTCTATGTGAGATTGTTCCAGATTCAATTGCAAACTGAAGTGATTTGGGGCATTGTCCAACTGCCAGTACCTTGGCTGTGTTCCACTGGCCATCTGATTCGTTTTCGTAAACAACTTCATTGTCTGAATGGAGTTCATTGCAAGGCTTGGCATATTTGTCAAATTGGACTTTTTGTCTTGATTGAGCTTCTTGTCTGTATATACAATATAATATGATATAGGGACAATCTGCTTCTTTAGATGTCTTTCTGTACAAGGTTGGATTGAAGATAGCTGGATTCTCATAAGTTGCTGTGCTAGTGCTGTAAAGGCATTTATAGGTGTATTGTGTTAATCAAGGAGCCCCATATATGATTGTCCCCACTTTCAGTTTCCTAGGCGGGTATATCCTTGCGTTTTTGGACTAATTTTTCTATAATTGATTAAAAAGAATTTTTCAACAAAACAGGTTTTCTGAAAAAAAGAGCTCCATTAAGCCAAAAATGAGCAGAAATAAAGTCAAATAATTTTCCAATGGTAAAAGTGCCACACATTACCATTAATAATTAAATGAAACCCAACAAAACATAAATTACAATAAATAACAAGTGAAACTGAAAACGAACAAAAATTAACATGAGCAGGGCTGACAACCCTCATGACATCTTAAAACCAGAACATAATGTACACTTTACTGAAAACAAAATACATTTTAAAAGTCTTAACTTTTTTGATTAGTAAATAATTTTTTTTTATAAAACTTTAAAGAATAAATATCAGTGTATGTATATTGAACTGACAATACATGGTCTTCTGTTGTTTTTTTCAGTAAAGCAAAAATTCTGTTCTGGTCTTCAGTAGGTATGGGATGTGTCAGCCCAACTTATGTTAATTTAAAGAACTTTTTCCATAAAACAAGTTATTCAAAGAAAAGTATATAGCTCCATTAAGCCAAAAATAAGCAGAAACAAAGTCAAATAATCTTCCAGGTGTAAAATTCTACCAAATCACCATTGATAAATAAATGAATCCCAAAACGAATAGAAATTAAAATAAGTAACAGAGTCAAACTCAAAAGAAGCAAAAATTAACATGCTGAAAACCCCATGTATTTTCAAGACCAGACATTAATCTGGGTAGAAAAGATAATTTCATATCTTGTTAGTGAAACAGAAACAGCCCCAAAAACACCTTGTTTAAAAAAAATTCTACAGGAATTCCAAGGGAATACTCAACACATGATGCATCTATACAGCATTTTCAGGGGGCTATTTGCCCTGGCTATACCTAAAGTAAATCTTAAGGTTATTTATATTGAAGGGGATAGCGAGTACTAGAAATAGGAGGCAGAGGGGACAAATTGTTGCTGCAGATCCTTAGTCTTATTTTTCAGCAGCAAATCCCTAGCATTGGGAATACTGTTCATCTTAGCATTTTTTTTTTCTGGTCTTGAGAAGGCATGGAGGTAGTCTATCCTACTTATGTTAATTTTTGCTTGTTTTGACGTTGACTAGGTTATTTATTGTAATTTCTGTTTGGTTTGGGTTTAATTTATTTATTGATGGTGATTTGTAGTAGTTTTATGCTTGGAAGACTATTTGACTTTATTTCTGCTCTGTTTTGGTCTAATAGAGCTCTTTACTTCTCTTTGATAAGCTTGTTTAGTGGAAAAAAAATTTCAAAATTAACGTAAGAAGGGCAGACACCTCCCATGTCTTCTGAAGACCAAAACAGAATTTGCCCTTTACTGAGAAAAAAAAACAATCATGGATTGTCAGTTTAATATAAGGATTGTCAGTGAATATATTTTGTTTTCCCATACGTATGATGTTTTCACATTGTATACCCATGTCAGTAAGACTGTTAGTGACAAAAGGGGCTATGTACATACAAATAGGACGACACCTAGAATTTGATTTATTGAGGAGGATGGGATCAACTATGGAAGAAGTTCCATATTTAATGCTGTTTTCTTATATTAAGAATTTTTACAATGAAGAATTTTTTATATTAATTCTTATATGAAGAATTTTTTATATTAAGAATTTTTTCAATAAGAATTTTTTTACAATGCATCAGAGGTGTGGGTTCAAACTAGAGACGCGCGCAGGGGGTTGACTCGTTCCTGCCCCCAAAATTATAAACTTTCACGAGTTCCTGGGCACTTCTTATTCAAATTATAATATTTTTGGATGGGGGTGCCCAAGATCGTCCTGCTTACACACCTGGTTTAAACCCAAGTAGCCACCTCTTTGCTTTGTGTTTTGAATGTGATTTTGCTATTTACCAGCAATGACTGTGTATTATGAATACTTAAAGCAATTTTGATTCTTTTTAAATAGGCTATATATAAACTGATATTTATTCCTTTAAGTTTTAATATATTTTTTATTATTATTATTAAAGTGAAAACTTGTAAAATGTATTTTATTTTCAGTAAAGTACAAATTATGCTACAGTTTTAAAGATGGCATGAGGGTTGGCAGCCCTACTCATGTTAATTTTGCTTGCTCTGAGTTTGACTCAGTTATTTACTGTAATTTCTGCTTTTTTTCGGTTTCAATTATTAATTGATAGTAATTTGTGGTAGTTTTATACTTGGAAGATTGTCTGACTTTATTTCGTCTCATTTTTGGTATAATTGAGCTCTTTACTTTTCTTTGAAAACACAGTTTTGTGGAAGAAGTTTTTTTTTAATTAATCATGTTAAAAGATGTCCAAAAATAAAAGGATATACTCACCAAGGCAACAGAAAATGGAGAAAAATCTATACATAGGGCTCTTTGATTAACAAATACACCTACAGATTGCTTTACTGCCCCAGCACAACTACTTATGAGCTATGCTTAATCAAAGCTTGTACAGGAAAACACTTAAAGAAGCAGTGTCCCTGTTACAAAGTATATACAGAAGAGAAAAGGGGCAATATGAAGACAAAAATTCTAATTTGACAAATATGCCAAACCTTGTAATGAACTCATTTAGGCAATAAAGCTGATTACCAGAAAGAATCAGATGGCCAGTGGGATACAGACAAGGTGCTTGCAGTAGGAGAACGCCCCAGATTATCCAGTTAGTAACTGAATCTGGAACAATCTTAGAGTAATAAGAAACACATCTAAGACCCCAGAACACAGTACAGTAACCCATGAGACAGACCATGAAAACATGATACATACCATACAATTGCTGATCATGAGGTTGACAAAGGAGCTTCTTATATAGAAAAGATTCCACTCATCACATAACCCAACAATCCCTTCCACAAAAATAAAGCCCTATTCCAAGTCACTAGCAGCTCAAAACGCCCAAGAAAAAGCTTCAGCAGAATGTTCAATGATCAAAACACAAAACAGATGGCTTCTTCCACTGCAACAAATTTTATTTGTTGGTAATTCATATATTGGTATATTCAGCAAGATTCAGCAAGATTGGTATTTCACTCAAAACCAGCCAAAATTAATATGAGTAGGGTTCTAAACCCCAAGCTTTCTAAAAGACAGAATATAATTTGTACTTTACTGAAAAAAAAAATTCTAATGAATTTACTGAAAAAATATTGTCAGTTTAACATGCATATGCTGATATTTATTCATTAAAATCTTAATTGATTTTTGATTTCTTAAAGTTAGAAAAGTGAAAACATTCAAAAGAACTTTTGTCAGTAAAGTACAAATTATATTCAGACTTTTAGGAAGCTTGGGGTTTAGAACCCTTACTGAAAAAAATCTTACTGAACTACATACTGAAATTTACTGAAAAAAATGTGCATTGTCACTTTAATATACATATGCTGATATCAAATGCACCCTTTTTGAAGTTTCTATAACAAAGCTTTCAATAAAAACCATATATGCTCCAGGGCAAAACTTACAACCCTTGCCCTGAGGGCTGTAGGGGGAGTGTTCTCCTCAAAAACATAATTTCCATCTGGAAATGGTGGGCATAGAAGGGGTGTTACTTGCCTTCCAATCACTTTCAACTATTAAAAAGGGCACAAGCCACTCCAATTTCCAATTGAATGAGCGTTTTTCAAAGTTTCTACAACAACTCCTTTGATACTAAGTGCAGTGGTCTAAAACCAAAAAAAAAAAAAAACTAAATAATACATTGTGCCAACATTGTTCTTTACTTAGGCACTGCTATTGTGCTACCTATGGTTTTTATCTTATTATCATGCACTGAGGAAAGTCAAGCAGAGATCTTGACCAAAATATTTGCATTATAGTCTACGTTTTTCACTGGCTTGTATAATCCTTTTTTCTCTCTTCTTTACTATTTTTTTGTTTTGTCATGATTAGCCAGTGTGGTCTCAGAAATTATTTAAAATTAAACTTGTTCACTCACAAGTATAATTGTCCATTCATAATTATGATTTCAACTTTTTAGCATCTTCAAGATTCCAATAACAAAGTGTAGGGTAAGATACCCAGCAGTCAGCCAGCTAATCTACTCTAATGAGCCTCTACACTAGCTGACTAATCTAGCCAGCTAATAAATCATACAATGAATTAGCTAACAGCTAAATCATTGTAAAATCTCTATCATACCACCTAGAAAGTTGATTGTTTTACCATTAGATGATAGCACTATACCCATGGGTGGCTTCTAAAATACTTTAAAGACAACAGGGATTTCAAAAGAAATATACTTATTTGCAAGAAAAATATTAATACAATTTTCAGACCTTGGTTTGGCACTTTTTTAAGGAAAGTTTTCAGCAAAGCAAATGCAGAGGTTTAATTTTGTGGTAAGGCCCTCTCCAAAAAAACATCAAATTGTATAGGATGTAATTTGATATAAAATACTTCAAAATTTTTTAACCAACCTTGTGAAATGAGGGGCAAGGTTTTCCATTAGAATTTACACATGCTGTAAAACAACAACAATAGTCAATGATTTTTTAAGAAATAAAAATTGATTGGTAAGAATACACAGGAGGGGAGAGGATAACAATGGTTTTGGACCCAAGAAACCCAAGAATTTCACCATATATTGGGGACCCACTAGCCTTACCTCAGTTGTGGCTAAGTTTATCATAGGGATAGTCACTGAACCCATAAATAGCATATGACAAAGAATGGTCTCCTTTTTAGTGGTCAGCATGGCTTCAGGAAGGGTATGACCATCAAACAATATTCAACACAATAATATGACTTTATAACAGACTTGCTGGAGCATGGTCTTCTTGTCTTTTGTTTTTCTGAGGTCTTAGATAAAAATATATCATTCTTACCTGATGATAAAGCTGTCTATATACTATATAGACAATGGTGTTGCTCAGTGGATCCATAGCTTTCTATGTGATACAACTCACTGACATTGTAGTTGCAAAAAGAGTTGACCAAAAGAATGTGTCCCCTAAGAAACCAAACTAGGCCAATTGCTGTTTAACCTCTGCATGAACAACACACCTGAGGTGGTTGGAACTATATGCAGATATTTCTAAACTCTTTAGATCAGCAGCTTCCAAAGAAAATTGCTCTTCTCTATATGTTGAGAAAGGATCTAGATAGAACCAAGCTTGACAAATTCTTCTGTAGTCAGACTAATGTCTATACTAGTGGTAATTCTGCAAAAATCCAGAAGCAAACAGCATCAACTAGACAGAGATCTTCTTTTTGGTCATTTAGAGCAGTTTAAAGGGTGGAACTCGGTACCTGAAGAAGCAGTGTCAGCACCAACTCTAAACAGCTTCAAAAACCATCTTGACAAGCATCTACAGAAAGAAGTGTTTATTCATAATACATAATATACAGAAGTGATATGACTTTGTGCACAAAGTTGAGCCAAGATTAGAGAGTGCCATAACAGGATATGATATCCTAGTAAAAGGCACTGTTCCTGTAAGTTGTAGATCTCATAAACCTCTGCATTGTCAAACCAAACCCCTGTCATAGGTATCATATGGTTAACTCTGCAAGTACTAATATTTCAGTTACAACTTGGCAGGTATGGCTTGGAGTTGTGATGATTAGTTAGCAGTAGTAGTATTAGTTCTGAGGAAGAGCATGATTTTGGAGTGATTATTTACAACAATCTCAAATTTTATAGTCAAAACCAAGCTAAAGACACCAACAAGCTCTACATTGCCCTTGTTCCTCCTCATCTTGGGTATGGTTTTTGATTGCAAGCCTGCACTTCAAGTGTGACATACTCACTCAAGAATGTCCAGTGCAGAGCAACCAATCTTCCTCTTGCAAAACAACACATCCCCCATGAGTATTCAAAAGAAAATCTTGGCCTTGTAGAAAGAGAGGAACCATCATTGTAGCATTCAAGATGATGAACAGAAATATAAGAAAGCATATTCTTGGTTAAAGTGAATAGACCAAAACATAAGATGGCCTCATGAACCTCAGCTTCTTCATGAACTGCATTATTCCATTGTGGAACTCACTAACAAAATCTACTATGTCAGCCAAATATGCTGACAGCTTGGAGATGAGTACTAATCACAACTAGAACAACAACAGAGAGAGGATACAGTTGGAGAACCAACCATCTTTAACCAGGGTCTACAAAGTGCAAATACTTATTTATGGTGCAGTAAGCAAACCACCACTTGCCACCCTCTGCTATCTGGCATGTCCATCTGAAGTTGCTGTTGTGCTTTAGCCAAAACTTTCAAGATAACTATAGACTTTCAAGATAATGGCTGGTATAGGCTAGGCATGAATCTGGAGGCAGCCACAATCCAGTGGGTTTAAACTGCAGAGTTTACATTGCATGAACCTTCTGAATTATAAACACATGAAGCAATGATTTACAAAGGAATTGTGAATACAACCTGGTCAGCACTTCCTGGCATAATCTACAAGTTCCTGTTAGCTCAATATCTAGAAGATGCAATTTAAGGTAAGAGCATTTGATACCAGTCAATTTGAAGGTAGCACAATAATTTAGCTAGGATGGAAGTTAAAACGTCATTTGAAGCCTTTTTTTATGTTCTTTCATAAAACAATAATGGCTTTTGTAGCAAATTGCATCATGAGCCCTTAAAGGGGCCCCAATGGTATTCCATTTTTGTAACCACACAAAGAAGTATCAACAGTAGTTGAGTTATTGAAACGTGGTTTGAAACATGTTACTAGTCTTATAAATAAGTAGTTCAAGAGTAATATATTCCAAAAATACTTATTTATAGAAATTCAAACCTCATTTGAACTGAAAACCGTTTTATTGAAAGATGCGTTTTTCGAATAAAAACGAAAAACGCACAGTTCAATAAAAACGGTAGGAAAACGGCGTATATTTCAGTTGTTAATAAATGTGGTTTGAACTTCAATAAATAAGTATTTTTGTAATATATTACTCTTGAACAACTTAAATATACAATAGGTACATTTTTTTAACCACTTTACTAGTGTTGATAGCCTCTTTGTGTGGTTACAAAAATGAAATAGCTTTGGGGCCCCTTTAAGGCTCAAGATGCAATTTGGGACAAAAGCGATTATTGTATTATGAAAGAACATAAAAAAAGGCATCAAATGACGTTTTCACTTTTATCCTAGCTAAATTATTGTGCCGTCCCCAACTGTCTAGGCTAAAGGGAAAGCAGGTCGTCCTCGTCTGGGGTGGGAGGACGTCATAAAGGAAGATTTAAAGGAAATGTGATGTTCGTGTTTAGGTGTAAAAAGGGAGGCTTAGAATAGATTGGGGTGGAGGAGGAGCGTGCGTAGCTGTGTTGGCCTCAGACGGTTTGATGTTGCGGTGAGCTGTTAGTAGCGGTAGTAGTATATAAGTAAGTACTTTTTAAAGTTTTAAAGTAGGTTGGGTAATAAATTAATTTTTACATTTGCGATTAGGGTAAATTTCTAGGTGACACTATAATTTAGCTAGTATGCAAGTGGAAACATCATTTGATGCCTTTTTTATGCTCTTTCATAATTTAATAATAGCTTCTGTTGCAAATTGCATCTTGAGCCCTTAAAGGGCCCCAAAGGTGTTTCATTTTTGTAACCACAAAAAGAAGTTATCAACACTAGTTAATTTATTGAAAAGTGGTTAAAAACAAATCACTAGTTTATTATAAGCTGTTCAAGAGTAATATATTCCAAAAATAATTATTTATAACGATTCAAATTTCATTTATTAGGCAACTCAAATATAAACTGTTTTCCTACCGTTTCACGTTTTTCAAATGCCGTTGATAAGAATAGGCCTGAATTTTGCGATCAAAAGTTTGCTGTCAACAATTCAGGGTATATTCCAATTCAGAGTATATATTTACCCATTAGGGGGTGGGGGGTAAAGTTCATGGTAAATGTGATGCGGACCATATAATTTAGCTATGATAAAAGTGAAAACATCATTAGATGCTTTTTTTATACTCTTTTGCAATTCATATAAAATACCTTTGGGGCCCTTTTAAGGGCTCGAGATGCAATTTGCAACAGAAGCAATTGTTGAATTATGAAAGAGTATAAAAAAGGCATCAAATGGTGTTTTCCCTTTCATCCTAGCTAAATTGCGGTGCCACCTAGAAATGTACCGTGATTAGACTAAAGATGGGATTTGTACTTTAAGTTATATTAGCATATTTGAAAAGAGCATACAAAGATACACTGACTGGTAGCCTAGGCTATGTTTACCATGGTTTTAGAAAAGTATGTAAAATGTTTCAAAGTGACTTACTAAATAGGCTATACTAAATCAGCTGAGTTTTGTTTATGGCCTAGGCCTACAGCTCTATTGGACCCCATTAGAAGGGGGCTAAGATAAAATTGCAATAGATGTTGGTTAGCGTCGTTCACAAGCGTATCTCGCTAGAATCCCATGTCTAGACACGTGTCTAAACAGACTTCAATGTCTAGGCAACGACCGTTCACAAGTAAAATTCAATGCTTAGCTAGAACTGCAAGTTTAGTTTCAAATAGATTACAGTTGTCATTTCTAGCCAATCAAGAGAGCTTATTCGAGCAAAACTTTCAAAATTATAACCCTTGTTTTTACTGTTACAATATAATGGATGATATTAGCCAAACAATTGCCTTAGTGTGCTTTACTATTATGTCTGGTGTTGCATATTTGCCTAAAATGAAAAAAAAAACATTAATTGGAAAACAAAAATTAAATTTCAGTTTAAAATGTAAACATAGATGATGAAAACAGTGGAGCTTGGCGCATTCTGATTGGCTGTAATCACCAATCCTAGACATTGAGTTCTTAAGTATAGAACTCAAAGTCTAGCCAAGCCGCTTGTCTAGCGTATCTATCCAAGCACCGAATTTTACTTGTGAACGGTCGTTGCCTAGACATTGAAGTCTGGCTAGACACGCATCCAGACATGAAATTCTAGCTAGACACGCATGTCAACGCCACTTAAGGAAATCAAGAAAAAGAGCCTAGGTTGTGAAAAGAACATAGCCTAGGGTAAAACCCCTAGTACTCAGCCAGTGCCCAGGGTTGCCACCGTCCGGGATTAATTCCGGTTTTCCGGGATTTTTTTTGTGGTCCGGTATTTCTTTTTTCTGTCCGAGGTTTTCGGGATTTTTTGTCAGAAAACCAGCTTTTTTTTCCTAAAAACCGAGATTTTCGCTGAAAACCGGGATTTTTTGATTAAAAAGAGATTTTCAACAATTTTGGCTGATAGTCTACTATTTTTTTTATGTACGGTATCAAGAATATTTTATGTTTTTGTTTGTTACCTCTGAATTTGCGTTATTACACTCGGGTAACGATTTTTTCGTTCGGGATTTGACTTTTGAACATTCGACTCCAATGTAAAGACGAGCGGCAAATTCAAAACAAAAACATTCCATTGAGTTCTTGACTTCATTTTATGTGTCTCGAATGGATTCCAAAATCTGGGGCAGTGGAAGCGATAAGTACCATCGGGAAACTTGTTATGCTCAGTAGAGCTCAGTTCGTGTGTGTTTTTAGTTCGGTGTTTTGCAGATAAAACTTTGCGAAAAATTAATTTTATAGTCATGAACAAATGATCTGCAAGCATTCTGAGATTTCCTTAGCTTGTACTAAGTTTCAATAGTTTAGGTTCAATATACGTAGTCATAAGTTTGTGCTGTTTAACGAACGTACATCAATTGGTTCAAAAGATCGCTGTCATCGTATTCCCCAGATTTTTCTAATATTTTTAGACACTTTCATGCGCAGGCAACTAACCCCTCCCTTACGCCCCTTTTTCCCCAAATGCTTCCGATAAAAATTTTGAGATAGCCATTTTGTTAAAAATTGTTCAAAAGTTGGATAATAAAAACTGAGGTGTCGATACAACCCCCCAGCGCCCGGGGACGGCGTTCTAAGTATTTTATTGGAAATTGATACTTCTAGTTCACTGTTTAAGAGTCAAGAGATTGAAAGGCAACTAGCATCCCCCACCCCACGCCCTTTTCCCCCAAACCTGTCCGCTACAAATTTTGAGAAAGCCATTATTTTAAATTCTTCAAAAATAAATGACAAAATCTTCGGTGTCGACACAACCCCCCCTGCCCCGGGGGTAGGCGTTTTTAGTATTGTCCTGGGGTCATATATGGTTTTTATGAAAAGGATGTTCGTATAAACTTCAGAGAGGGCTCATTTGATTGGAAATTGAAAATTCTAGTTCACTTTTTAAGAGTCAAAAGATATCCGAGGGCAACTAGTTCCCTCCCACCCCCACCCACCACACACCCTTTTTCCCCTAGCCCATCCGATAAAATTTTAGGATATCTATTTCATTAAAAATTGTTCAAAGGTCAGAAAAAAAAACTCCTGTGTCAACACAACCCCACAGGACCTGGGGGCAGTTGTTGTAAGTAATGCTTTTGGGGCATATATCGTTCTTATAGAAGGGATGCTCGTATAAACTTCGGAGACGGCTCATTTGATTGGAAATTCAAAGTTCTCGTGGATTTTTCAGAGTCAAAAGAGATCGGAGGGCAACTAGCCTCCCCCCCCCTCTCCACGCCCTATTTTCCTCAAACCCATCCGATAAGAACTTTGAGAGAGCCATTTTTTAAATGGTTCAAAGATCATATAACGAAAAACTCCAGGGTCGACACAATCCTTCATGACCCGGGGTAGGCGTTGTACGTTATGCCCGGCGGGCATGTATAGCTCTTATGGAAGGGATATTCGTATAAATTTCAGATAGGGCTCATTTGATTGGAAACTGAAAGTTCTAGTTCAGTTTTTAAGATTCAAAATAGGTCAGAGAGCACCTATCCCCCCAACGCCTCTTTCCCCCCAAATGTATCCGATAAAAATTTTGATATAGCCATTATTTAAAAAATAGTTCAAAGGTCAGATAACAAAAACTCCAGTGTCGACACAACCCCCAAGGGCCCAGGGGCAGGCGTTGTAGGTTATGCCCTGGGGGACATATAGGGTTCTTATGGAAGGGATGCTCGTATAAACTTCAGAGAGGGCTCATTTGAATGGAAATTGAAAGTTCTAGTTTAATTTTTAAGAGTCAAAAGAGATTGAAGGGTAACTAACCCCACCCCCACGTCCTTTTTTCCCCAAACCAATCCGATACAAATTTTGAGACAGTCATTTTTAAAATAGCTCAAAGGTCAGATAACAAAAATTCTGGTGTTGACACAACCCTTCAGGGACCGGGGGGCAGGCGTTGTAAGTTATGCCCTGGGGTCGTATATAGTATTTATGAAAGGGATGCTCGTTTAAACTTCATACAGGGATCATTGGATTTGAAATTAAAAGTTCCAGTTCACTTTCTCAGAGTCAAAAGAGATGGGACGGCAACTAGCCTCTCCACCCTCCATGCCTTTCTCTTCCCCAAACCCATCCGATAAAAATATTGAGGCTGCCGTTTTGTTAAAAATAGTTTCAAACATCACATAATAAACCTCCAGGGTCGACACAACCCCCAGGAAAGTTCTAGGAAAATGGAAAGTTCTAGTTCACTTTTAAAGAGTCAAAAGAGATCGAAGGGCAATTAGCAACCCCCCCCCCCCACACACACAACCTTTTTCCCCAAACCCATCCAATAAAAATTTTGAAATAGCCATTTTGTTAAAATAGTTCAAACATCAGATAATAAAAACTCCGAGGTGGACACAAAACCATTTTTTTTTTACTTTGATATTGTTACTTTGACACTAGTTTTGATACTTTGATGAACATTTGATTTTGAAAAAAAGTATTATCTTTAAATAAGGTATTTTTAAAAACTTGAAACTTTTTGCAATCAAAAACGAACAAATATTAATTAAAAAAAAACTTTCCGAACAAGATGTTTTTCAAAGAAAGGTAAAGACCATTTTAAACTTAAGATCAACAGATACAAATACCTATTAAAATTCAAACTCAAAACGACCAGAAATTACTATTAAAGAATAAATAAAACCCAAAACGAACAGAAATTAAATAAACAATCATAGAAAAGAAACATACAACAGGCAATAACATAAATGAATAAATAAATCTTAAACGAGTAATGCTGAAATTAAATATGCAAATCAAGGTTAAAACGAAAAATATATGTTTTGCTATTGAAGCATAAATGAAACCCAAAACGAACAGAAAGTAAATAAAGAATCAATTGAAACAAACATACAATAGATACTAACGTAAATGAATGAATAAATCTTAAAACGAGTGAAACTTATGATATTAATTGTTTAAACATCCATCAGTTTAAGATTTTATTTCACTGTACTTTTTGTTTTCATTTTCAATGCTGTAAGGACTGGAAAACAAAATCTTTGTAATATAATTCGTTTTCAGTGAAGCGCCAATGATGCAGTAGGCTTTAGGTTTTTACAGTTATGGAAGGGAACAATTTTAAGGGTCTTGAACAATTTTAGAAAGAACTAATAAATTAAACTGAATATTTGATGGATAATGATATTAATTGCTGAAAGCTCATCAGTCCAAAATAATACTGTAATTTTAATGTTTATTTTTAATATTAAATACAAAAGAAGATATTTGTAATACAATTCATTTTCAGTAAAGCGCTAATGACGCAGTAGGTCGTATACTTTTACAGAGAGAGAAAGAGGCGATACCCAAACTCTTGTTTGTAGTGATTTTTGTTCTTTACAAGCTAAATTTGCATAATTTAAGTTTCACTAGTTTTAAGATTTATTTATTCATTTACATTAGTATCTATTGTATGTTTGTTTGCATTGATTCTTTATTTAATTTCTGTTCGTTTTGAGCTTCATTTATACTTCAGTAGCAAAAATCTTTTTTTTTCGTTTTAAGCTGGATTTGTATATTGCATTTCTATGTTTAAGATTTATTTAGTCATTTATATTATTACTTGTTTTATGTTTTTTTGCTATGATATTTTATTTAATTTCTGTTCGTTTTGGGTTTCATTTGTTCTTTAATAGTAGTTTCTGATCGTTTTGAGTTTGACTTTTAGCAGGTACTTGTATTTGATGATCTTAAGTTTAAAATGGCCATTATTATTCTTCGAAAAACTTCTTTTTCGGTATGTTATTTTTTAATTAATATATAGAAAGGGTGATCGTAAAAACTCTGGAATGGGTTCCTTTGATTGGAAATCAGTTGTTCTAGTGCCCTTTTTAAGATTCCGAGTGATCGAAGGGTGGATACACACACCTCATATTTTCCCAAAATGCATCTGATAGAAATTTTGAGATGGTCAATTGTTGTCGCAGAAACATCAAAGAGATCATTTGTTTGGAAACTGAAAGACCTACTGCTCTTTTTAATAGTCGAAAGTGACTGGAGGGTATCGCCTCCTTCTCTCACTGTAAAAGTCTACGACCTACTGCGTCATTGGCGCTTTACTGAAAACGAATTGTATTACAAATATTTTCTTTTGTATTTAATATTAAAATAAACATTAAAAGTACAGTATTATTTTGAACTGATGAGCTTTCAGCAATTAATATCATTATACATCAAATATTCAGTGTAATTTATTAGTTCTTTTCTAGATTGGTCAAGACAAATATAGTTTCACTACAAGCAAAATTTGGATACTGCCCCCTTCTTTAACTGTAAAAACTGTTTACAGTTTTTACAGTTTAAATGTGGAACGCCTGTAACCCCCCTTCTTTAACTGTGGAACGCCTGTAACTGTTGTCATTGGCGCTTTACTGAAAACGAATTGTATTACCAATATTTTCTTTTGTATTTAATATTAAAAATAAACATTAAAATTACAGTATTATTTTGAGCTGATGAGCTTTCAGCAATTATTATCATTATACATCAAACATTCAGTTTAATTTATTAGTTCTTTCTAAAATTGCTCAAAACCCCTAAAATTGTCCACTTCCTTAACTGTAAAAACCTAAAGCCTTCTGCGTCATTGGCGCTTCACTGAAAACGAATTATATTACAAATACTTTGTTTTCCAGTCCTTACAGCATTGAAAATGAAAATAAAATTACGGTGAAATAAAATCCTGAACTGATGGATGTTTAAACAATTAATATCATAAGTTTCACTCGTTTTAAGATTTATTTATTCATTTACATTAGTATCCACTGCATGTTCCCTTGCATGGGTTGTGTATTTACGTTCTGATAGTTTTCGATAGCATTTATGCTCCAATAGCAACATTTTTTTTTCGTTTCAAGTTTGATTTTTGTATCCAATTTAAACATTACTCGCTTTAAGATTTATTTAGTCATTTATATTATTGCTTGTTGTATGTTTCTTTGCTATGATTGTTTATTTAATTTCTGTTCGTTTTGGGTTTTATTTATTCTTTAATAGTTTTTTCTGGTCGTTTTGAGTTTGAATTTTAATAGGTATTTGCATCTGATGATCTTAAGTTTAAAATGGTCTTTACGTTTCTTTGAAAAACTTCTTTTTCGGAAAGTTTTTTTTTTAAATTAATATTTGTTCGTCTTTGATTGCAAAAAGTTTCAAGTTTTAAAAAATACCTTATTTAAAGATAAAACTTTTTTTTCAAAATCAAATGTTCATCAAAGTATCAAAACTAGTGTCAAAGTAACAATATCAAAGTAAAAAAAAAATGGTTTTGTGTCCACCTCGGAGTTTTTATTATCTGATGTTTGAACTATGTAAGAAAAATGACTGTCTCAAAATTTTTATTGGATGGGTTTGGGGAAAAAGGGTGTGAGGGGGGGGGGGCTAATTGCCCTTCGATCTCTTTTGACTCTTTAAAAGTGAACTAGAACTTTCCATTTTCCTAGAACTTTCCTGGGGGCTGTTTCGACCCCGGAGTTTTGATATCTGATGTTTGAAACCATTTTTAACAAAACGGCCGCTTCAAATTTTTATTGAATGGGTTTGGGGAAGAAAACGGCATGGAAGGTGGAGAGGCTAGTTGCCCTCCGATCTCTTTTGACTCTGAAAAAGTGAACTTGAACTTTTAATTTCAAATCCAATGAGCCCTGTATGAAGTTTATACGAGCATCCCTTTCATAAATACTATATACGACCCCAGGACATAACTTACAACGCCTGCCCCTCGGGCCCTGAAGGGTTGTGTCAACACCAGAATTTTTGTTATCTGACCTTTGAGATATTTAATAAAAATGGCTATCTCAAATTTTGTGTTGGATGGGTTTGCGGAAGAAAGGGCGTGGGGAGTGGGGCTAGTTGCCCTTCAATCTCTTTTGACTCTTAAAAATTAAACTAGAACTTTCAATTTCCATTCAAATGAGCCCTCTCTGAAGTTTATACGAGCATCCCTTCCATAAGAACCCTATATCCCACCAGGGCATAACTTACAGCGTCTGTCCCTGGGCCCTTGGGGGTTATGTTGACACCGGAGTTTTTTTTATCTGACCTTTGACCTATTTTTTAAAAAATGGCTATATCAAAATTTTTATCGGATGCATTTGGGGGGAAAGAGGCGTTGGGGGGATAGGTGCTCTCTGACCTCTTTTGAATCTTAGAAACTGAACTAGAACTTTCAGTTTCCAATCAAATGGGCCCTCTCTGAAATTTATATGAAGATCCCTTCCATAACAGCTATATATGCCTGCCGGGCATAACGTACAACGCCTACCCCGGGCCATGAAGGATTGTGTCGACCCCGGTGTTTTTCGTTATATGATCTATGAACCATTTTAAAAAATGGCTCTCTCAAAGTTCTTATCAGATGGGTTTGAGGAAAATAGGGCGTGGAGGGGGAGGGGGGACGCTAGTTGCCCTCCGATTTCTTTTGACTCTTAAAAAATTCACGAGAACTTTGAATTTTCAATCAAATGAGCCGTCTCCGAAGTTTATACGAGCATCCCTTCTATAAGAACCATATATGCCCCAAAAGCATTACTTACAACGCCTGCCCCCGGGCCCTGCGGGGTTGTGTTGACTGACCTTTGAAATATTTTTTAATGAAATAGCTATCTCAAAATTTTATCGGATGGGCAAGGGAAAAAGGGTGTGTGTGGGGGGGCGAGGGTGCTAGTTGCCCTCGGATATCTTTTGACTCTTAAAAAGTGAACTAGAATTTTCAATTCCCAATCAAATGAGCCCTCTCTGAAGTTTATACGAGATTCCTTTTCATAAGAACCATATATGACCCCAGGACAATACTAAAAACGCCTACCCCCGGGGCATGGGGGTTGTGTCGACACCGGAGATTTTGTCATTTATTTTTGAAGAATTTAAAAAATGGCTTTCTCAAAATTTGTAGCAGAGGGGTTTGGGAGACAAGGGCGTGGGGAGGGGATGCTAGTTGCCTTTCAATCTCTTGACTCTTAAAAAGTGAACTAGAAGTATCAATTTCCAATAAAATTAGCCCTCTGTGAAGTTTATACGAGCATCCCTTTTATAAGAACCATACATGCCTTCAGGGCATAACTTAGAACGCCTTCCCCGGGCGCTGGGGGGTTGTATTGACACCTCCGTTTTTATTATCCAACTTTTGGACAATTTTTAACAAAATGGCTATCTTAAAATTTTTATCGGATGTATTAGTAGAAGTGACCCTATAACCCCCACCCCTCACCCCTGCTGCCACCTACAACTTTTTTTAACACCATATATTGGCACGAGAACCACGTGGTTTATGGTTTTTTTGTCAATGAGAATTTGAAAAACAGGGTGACAGGACCCCGTGGTTTATTGGTTTTTAACTGAGAATTTGAAAAAAAGGAAATTTCTCACTTGGAAAAAAAGGAACTTTCTCACTTGGAAAACCATAAACCACGTGGTCCTGTTACGAGTAGCACCTGTGAACTTGATTTACATAATCGCTAGGGGAAATTATTGATTCACAAAGGGGAGAATTAAGAAACATTAAGGCTTCTTTAATCTTAGGTCTGAGGGATAAACGTTCTTTAGGTCAGAGAGAAAAATTAATATTCTATTTTTAAATAGGGCCTCATTGATCTTTAGTGTCAGGAATTATAATTGACATCACTTGTTATCTTGGAATTATGCGGGAGTCTAAAGAGATAGAAATTCTATTTTTAAATACGGCTTCACGGAGCTTTAAGTCTGAGAGATAAATTTATATTCTAACGAAACCCTAATAGTTTAGCTAGGAAAATTTATGAGATGAAGAGATTAACGTAGGAAAGGGTTTCCTAGAAATTTGAAATGCGTTAGCGCAGAGATGCCAAACAAAAGGAACACGCTGAAATTACGTTTAGGGATTATTTGGGCGAAACCGTTTTATCCATTTTATGGGATTATTTCGGCGAAACAGTTAGAGACATTTTGAAAGAAGATTTTAGGAAAGGTTTTAGAAGAGAATTTGAGGGTGAAACTCTGTGGTCGTTACAATACACAAGTTCCATTTGAACAGTGTTGTGAGGTCCTCTACCCCAACCCCAAAGGGTTCCGATCCCCCACCACAACCCCGAAGGAAGCCCCCGGGACTCAAAGGTCCCCCAAGCTCCCATAGAGCCCCAGCCCCCCAAACGCCCTCCTCAGACCCTCCTCTGGTCCTCAAAGGGCCCCCGGACCCCCAAAGGGCACCCCGGACCCCAACTGCCCGCCTCCCGGGCCGCAATGGGACCCCGGGCTCCCAAAGAGCCACCTGCGCACCCAACGACCCACCCGGACCTTAAAAGGCCCTCACCCGGCCCCCCCAAAGGCCCATCGAGCTCCCAAAGGACCAACGGGGTTCCAAAGGCCCACCACCGGTCCCCAAATGTCCCCAGGCCCCCAACTGTCCCCCCGGACCCCCAAAGGCCCTCCCTGTGCCCCAAAGGCCCTCAATGTGCCCCAAAGGCCCTCCCCCAGCCCCAAAGGTCCCCCGGACAAGAGAAGCGCTGCCGGGAGGCGCCGTGGGCCAGGACAGCGCCGCAGGATGCGCCGCCGGGGTGCGCCGCGGGTCAGGAAAGCACCACCGGATGTGCTGCAGGGATGCGCCACGGGTCAGGAAAGCACCGCAGAATGCGCCGCTGGGAGGCACCGCAAGAAAGCGCCGCAGGATGTGCCGCAGGTATGCGCTGCAAAAAAAAAGTAAACTAAAAAGTAAAAATTTCGATCACAGAAGGGCACCCTCCCCCAAGGGTCCCCCAAACACCCTCCCGGACCCCCCCCCCCCCCAAAGAGTCCCCCCTCCATTTTTTTTAATACTTTTTATGGCTTTATTATATCTTTTCAGAACAAGTTCCAGAACCTAGTTTCCAGATCCACTTTTCAGAACAACTTCAGAGCAAGTTACTTTCTTAATTTCCCTCCTAAACCCATTTTCTAACTTGAAGTACTTATCTTTTTCACCCGAAACTATACTTTACACCTTTTTGGATACCTCAACACCAAGAAAAATTTTTCAAAAGTCATTTCAGAGCAAGTTACTTTCTTAATTTCCCTCCTAAGCCCATTTTGCAACTTGAAGTACTTATCTTTTTCGATCACAACAATACTTTACAGCTTTTTGGTTACCTCAACACAAAGAAATACATTTCAAAGACCATTTCAGAGCAAGTTACTTTCTTAATTTCACTCCTAAACCCATTTTCCAACTTGAAGTACTTATCTTTTTCACCCTCAACTATACTCTACAGCTTTTTGGATACCTCAACATCAAGAAATTCTTTTCAAAGACCATTTCAGAGAAAGTTACTTTCTTAATGTTACTCCTAAACCCATTTTGCAACTTGAAGTACATATCTTTTTCACCCACAACTATACTTTACAGCTTTTTGGATGCCTCAACACCAAGAAATACTTTTCAAAGACCATTTCAGAGCAAGTTACTTTCTTAATGTCACTCCTAAACCCATTTTTCAACTTGAAGTACTTATCTTTTTCAACGAAACTATACTTTACAGCTTTTTGGTTACCTCAACAACAAGAAATACTTTTCAAAGACCATTTCAGAGAAAGTTACTTTCTTAATGTCCCTCCTAAACCCATTTTGCAACTTGAAGTACTTATCTTTTTCATCACAACTATACCTTACAGCTTTTTGGATACCTCAACACCAAGAAATACTTTTCAAAGACCATTTCAGAGCAAGTTACTTTCTTAATGTCCCTCCTAAACAAAGTTTCCAACTTGAAGTACTTATCCTTTTCACCCACAACTATACTTTACAGCTTTTTGAATACCTCAACACCAAAAAATACTTCTCAAAGATCTTTACAGATAAAGTTAAAATAATTATCTCCGACAGACACCCATATAAAAACTTTTATGAATTTAATTTTTCACCCACAACTTTAAATTAATTCTTTTTGGATGACGTTTAACAAAAAAATACTTTTTATATTTAGAAACTGAGAAAGATAAATACAAAAAGTCCATCCTAAAAAAAAATACCAACAAGAAAAACTTATCTCTTTAAAACTCAACTATACTTTACAGCTTTTTGGTTACCTCAACACCAAGAAATAGTTTTCAAAAGTCATTTCAGAGCAAGTTACTTTCTTAATGTCCATCCTAAACCCATTTTCCAACTTGAAGTACTTATCTTTTTCACCCGAAACTATACATTACAGCTTTTTGGATACTTCAACACCAAGAAATACTTTTCAAAGACCATTTCAGAGCAAGTTACTTTCTTAATGTCCCTCCTAAACCCATTTTGCAACTTGAAGTACTTATCTTTTTCACCCACAACTATACTTTACAGATTTTTGGATACCTCAACACCAAGAAATACTTTTCAAAGACCATTTCAGAGCAAGTTACTTTCGTAATTTCACTCCTAAACCAAGTTTCAAACTTGAAGTACTTATCTTTTTCACTCACAACTATACTTTACAGATTTTTGAATACCTCAACGCCAAGAAATACTTTTCAAAGACAATTTCAGAGCAAGTTACTTTCTTAATCTCACTCCTAAGTTCATTTTCCTACATGAATAAAATATCTCCTTCCTTATAAACTAAACATTAAATCTTTTTTGATGACTAAACACCATGAAATAATTATCAAATACCCTAAAAGTTAACGAAGCTTTCTTAATGTCCATAAAACACAAAAATAAAAAATAGTAGTAATTATATTTTTAAGCCGAAATTATACTTTACAGCTTTTTGGATACCTCAACACCAAGAAATATTTTTCAAAAGTCATTTCAGAGCAAGTTAATTTCTTAATGTCCCTCATAAGCCCATTTCGCAACTTGAAGTACTTATCTTTTTCGAACACAACAATACTTTACAGCTTTTTGGTTACCTCAAAAACAAGAAATACATTTCAAAGACCATTTCAGAGCAAGTTACTTTCTTAATGTCCCTCATAAACCCATTTTCCAACTTGAAGTACTTATCTTTTTCACCCTCAACTATACTTTACAGCTTTTTGGATACCTCAACATCAAGAAATTCTTTTCAAAGACTATTTCAGAGCAAGTTACTTTCTTAATGTCACTCCTAAATCCATTTTGCAACTTGAAGCACTTATCTTTTTCACCCACAACTATACTTTACAGCTTTTGGGATACCTCAACACCAAGAAATACTTTTCAAAGACCATTTCAGAGCAAGTAACTTTCTTAATGTCCCTCCTAAACCCATTTTGCAACTTGAAGTACTTATCTTTTTCACCCACTTTCTCAATGAAAAAGAAATTAGTTTTTAATCAATTCTATTTTTTCCAAATAATATAAAAATTTTCCACTTCGGTTCAGATTTTTCTCAAGGGGATGAAAAAATTTAAAATAATGTTCCAAATTTTCTCAACAAAGTGAAGAAAAGTTTTTGATCTCTTCTGAATTTTACCAAAGAACACGCTTCAATTCTAATTTCTACAGAGAAAACAAAAATATTCCAATTCATTTCTTTATTTCACAAAGACTTAAATAAATTTAAAGTTCAATTTTAATTTTTCGGTGGAAGATAGAAAAAGTAATACCAAACTTGTAAATATTTTCATGGAAGATGAAAAGTTCTTGTCCAATTTAAAATTTTCTCAACGAAGTGAAGAAAAGTTCAAGTTCTCTTCTGAACTTTACCAAAGAACACACTTCAATGCTAATTTCTCCAGAGAAAACAAAAATCTTTCACTTAAGTTCTT